>NW_027189555.1:57500-146769 GCF_040958095.1 Procambarus clarkii | reverse complement strand
GCAGCAGGTGGTGTGGGGTCAGCAGCAGGTGGTGTGGGGTCAGCAGCAGGTGGTGTGGGGTCAGCAGCAGGTGGTGTGGGGTCAGCAGCAGGTGGTGTGGGGTCAGCAGCAGGTGGTGTGGGGTCAGCAGCAGGTGGTGTAGGGTCAGCAGCAGCAGGTGGTGTAGGGTCAGCAGCAGGTGGTGTAGGGTCAGCAGCAGGTGGTGTAGGGTCAGCAGCAGGTGGTGTAGGGTCAGCAACAGCAGGTGGTGTAGGGTCAGCAGCAGCAGGTGGTGTAGGGTCAGCAGCAGCAGCTGGTGTAGGGTCAGCAGCAGCTGGTGTAGGGTCAGCAGCAGCAGGTGGTGTAGGGTCAGCAGCAGCAGGTGGTGTAGGGTCAGCAGCAGCTGGTGTAGGGTCAGCAGCAGCTGGTGTAGGGTCAGCGGCAGCTGGTGTAGGGTCAGCAGCAGGTGGTGTGGGGTCAGCAGCAGCAGGTGGTGTGGGGTCAGCAGCAGCAGCTGGTGTAGGGTCAGCAGCAGGTGGTGTAGGGTCAGCAGCAGGTGGTGTGGGGTCAGCAGCAGCTGGTGTAGGGTCAGCAGCAGGTGGTGTGGGGTCAGCAGCAGTTGGTGTAGGGTCAGCAGCAGGTGGTGTGGGGTCAGCAGCAGGTGGTGTAGGGTCAGCAGCAGGTGGTGTGGGGTCAGCAGCAGGTGGTGTAGGGTCAGCAGCAGCAGGTGGTGTAGGGTCAGCAGCAGCTGGTGTAGGGTCAGCAGCAGCTGGTGTAGGGTCAGCAACAGGTGGTGTGGGGTCAGCAGCAGGTGGTGTAGGGTCAGCAGCAGGTGGTGTGGGGTCAGCAGCAGGTGGTGTAGGGTCAGCAGCAGGTGGTGTAGGGTCAGCAGCAGCTGGTGTAGGGTCAGCAGCAGCTGGTGTAGGGTCAGCAGCAGGTGGTGTAGGGTCAGCAGCAGGTGGTGTGGGGTCAGCAGCAGGTGGTGTAGGGTCAGCAGCAGCAGGTGGTGTAGGGTCAGCAGCAGGTGGTGTAGGGTCAGCAGCAGCAGGTGGTGTAGGGTCAGCAGCAGGTGGTGTAGGGTCAGCAGCAACAGGTGGTGTAGGGTCAGCAGCAGGTGGTGTAGGGTCAGCAGCAGCAGGTGGTGTAGGGTCAGCAGCAGCTGGTGTAGGGTCAGCAGCAGCTGGTGTAGGGTCAGCAGCAGGTGGTGTGGGGTCAGCAGCAGGTGGTGTAGGGTCAGCAGCAGGTGGTGTAGGGTCAGCAGCAGGTGGTGTAGGGTCAGCAGCAGGTGGTGTAGGGTCAGCAGCAGGTGGTGTAGGGTCAGCAGCAGCAGGTGGTGTAGGGTCAGCAGCAGCAGGTGGTGTAGGGTCAGCAGCAGCAGGTGGTGTAGGGTCAGCAGCAGCAGGTGGTGTAGGGTCAGCAGCAGCAGGTGGTGTAGGGTCAGCAGCAGCTGGTGTAGGGTCAGCAGCAGCAGGTGGTGTAGGGTCAGCAGCAGCAGGTGGTGTAGGGTCAGCAGCAGCTGGTGTAGGGTCAGCAGCAGCTGGTGTAGGGTCAGCAGCAGCTGGTGTAGGGTCAGCAGCAGGTGGTGTGGGGTCAGCAGCAGCAGGTGGTGTGGGGTCAGCAGCAGCAGCTGGTGTAGGGTCAGCAGCAGGTGGTGTAGGGTCAGCAGCAGGTGGTGTGGGGTCAGCAGCAGCTGGTGTAGGGTCAGCAGCAGGTGGTGTGGGGTCAGCAGCAGGTGGTGTAGGGTCAGCAGCAGCAGGTGGTGTAGGGTCAGCAGCAGGTGGTGTAGGGTCAGCAGCAGGTGGTGTAGGGTCAGCAGCAGGTGGTGTAGGGACAGCAGCAGCTGGTGTAGGGTCAGCAGCAGCTGGTGGTGTGGGGTCAGCAGCAGGTGGTGGAGGGTCAGCAGCAGGTGGTGTAGGGTCAGCAGCAGCTGGTGTAGGGTCAGCAGCAGCTGGTGTAGGGTCAGCAGCAGCTGGTGTAGGGTCAGCAGCAGCTGGTGGTGTGGGGTCAGCAGCAGGTGGTGTAGGGTTAGCAGCAGGTGGTGTAGGGTCAGCAGCAGCTGGTGTAGGGTCAGCAGCAGGTGGTGAAGGGTCAGCAGCAGCAGGTGGTGTAGGGTCAGCAGCAGGTGGTGTAGGGTCAGCAGCAGGTGGTGTAGGGTCAGCAGCAGGTGGTGTAGGGTCAGCAGCAGGTGGTGTAGGGTCAGCAGCAGGTGGTGTAGGGTCAGCAGCAGTTGGTGTAGAGTCAGCAGCAGCTGGTGTAGGGTCAGCAGCAGCTGGTGTAGGGTCAACAGCAGCTGGTGTAGGGTCAGCAGCAGGTGGTGTAGGGTCAGCAGCAGCTGGTGTGGGGTCAGCAGCAGCTGGTGTAGGGTCAGCAGCAGCTGGTGTGGGGTCAGCAGCAGCAGGTGTAGGGTCAGCAGCAGCTGGTGTAGGGTCAGCAGCAGCTGGTGTAGGGTCAGCAGCAGGTGGTGTAGGGTCAGCAGCAGCTGGTGTGGGGTCAGCAGCAGCTGGTGTAGGGTCAGCAGCAGCTGGTGTAGGGTCAGCAGCAGCTGGTGTAGGGTCAGCAGCAGGTGGTGTGGGGTCAGCAGCAGCTGGTGTGGGGTCAGCAGCAGCTGGTGTAGGGTCAGCAGCAGCTGGTGTAGGGTCAGCAGCAGCTGGTGTGGAGTCAGCAGCAGGTGGTGTGGGGTCAGCAGCAGGTGGTGTAGGGTCAGCAGCAGCTGGTATAGGGTCAGCAGCAGCTGGTGTAGGGTCAGCAGCAGCCGGTGTAGGGTCAGCAGCAGGTGGTGATGGGTCACCAGCAGCAGGTGGTGTAGGGTCAGCAGCAGCTGGTGTGGGGTCAGCAGCAGGTGGGTGTAGGGTCAGCAGCAGCTGGTGTAGGGTCAACAGCAGCTGGTGTAGGGTCAGCAGCAGCTGGTGTGGGGTCAGCAGCAGGTGGTGTGGGGTCAGCAGCAGGTGGTGTAGGGTCAGCAGCAGCTGGTGTAGGGTCAGCAGCAGCTGGTGTAGGGTCAGCAGCAGCTGGTGTAGGGTCAGCAGCAGGTGGTGTTGGGTCACCAGCAGCAGGTGGTGTAGGGTCAGCAGCAGCTGGTGTGGGGTCAGCAGCAGGTGGGTGTAGGGTCAGCAGCAGCTGGTGTAGGGTCAACAGCAGCTGGTGTAGGGTCAGCAGCAGCTGGTGGTGTAGGGTCAGCAGCAGCTGGTGTGTGGTCAGCAGCAGCTGGTGTAGGGTCAGCAGCAGCTGGTGGTGTAGGGTCAGCAGCAGCTGGTGGTGTAGGGTCAGCAGCAGCTGGTGTAGGGTCAGCAGCAGGTGGTGTAGGGTCAGCAGCAGCTGGTGTAGGGTCAACAGCAGCTGGTGTGGGGTCAGCAGCAGCAGGTGTAGGGTCAACAGCAGCAGGTGGTGTAGGGTCAGCAGCAGCAGGTGGTGTAGGGTCAGCAGCAGGTGGTGTAGGGTCAGCAGCAGGTGGTGTAGGGTCAGCAGCAGGTGGTGTAGGGTCAGCAACAGCAGGTGGTGTAGGGTCAGCAGCAGCAGGTGGTGTAGGGTCAGCAGCAGCAGCTGGTGTAGGGTCAGCAGCAGCTGGTGTAGGGTCAGCAGTAGCAGGTGGTGTAGGGTCAGCAGCAGCAGGTGGTGTAGGGTCAGCAGCAGCTGGTTTAGGGTCAGCAGCAGCTGGTGTAGGGTCAGCGGCAGCTGGTGTAGGGTCAGCAGCAGGTGGTGTGGGGTCAGCAGCAGCAGGTGGTGTGGGGTCAGCAGCAGCAGCTGGTGTAGGGTCAGCAGCAGGTGGTGTAGGGTCAGCAGCAGGTGGTGTGGGGTCAGCAGCAGCTGGTGTAGGGTCAGCAGCAGGTGGTGTGGGGTCAGCAGCAGGTGGTGTAGGGTCAGCAGCAGGTGGTGTGGGGTCAGCAGCAGGTGGTGTAGGGTCAGCAGCAGGTGGTGTGGGGTCAGCAGCAGGTGGTGTAGGGTCAGCAGCAGCAGGTGGTGTAGGGTCAGCAGCAGCTGGTGTAGGGTCAGCAGCAGCTGGTGTAGGGTCAGCAGCAGGTGGTGTGGGGTCAGCAGCAGGTGGTGTAGGGTCAGCAGCAGGTGGTGTGGGGTCAGCAGCAGGTGGTGTAGGGTCAGCAGCAGGTGGTGTAGGGTCAGCAGCAGCTGGTGTAGGGTCAGCAGCAGCTGGTGTAGGGTCAGCAGCAGGTGGTGTAGGGTCAGCAGCAGGTGGTGTGGGGTCAGCAGCAGGTGGTGTAGGGTCAGCAGCAGCAGGTGGTGTAGGGTCAGCAGCAGGTGGTGTAGGGTCAGCAGCAGCAGGTGGTGTAGGGTCAGCAGCAGGTGGTGTAGGGTCAGCAGCAGCAGGTGGTGTAGGGTCAGCAGCAGGTGGTGTAGGGTCAGCAGCAGCAGGTGGTGTAGGGTCAGCAGCAGCTGGTGTAGGGTCAGCAGCAGCTGGTGTAGGGTCAGCAGCAGGTGGTGTGGGGTCAGCAGCAGGTGGTGTAGGGTCAGCAGCAGGTGGTGTAGGGTCAGCAGCAGGTGGTGTAGGGTCAGCAGCAGGTGGTGTAGGGTCAGCAGCAGGTGGTGTAGGGTCAGCAGCAGCAGGTGGTGTAGGGTCAGCAGCAGCAGGTGGTGTAGGGTCAGCAGCAGCAGGTGGTGTAGGGTCAGCAGCAGCAGGTGGTGTAGGGTCAGCAGCAGCAGCTGGTGTAGGGTCAGCAGCAGCTGGTGTAGGGTCAGCAGCAGCAGGTGGTGTAGGGTCAGCAGCAGCAGGTGGTGTAGGGTCAGCAGCAGCTGGTGTAGGGTCAGCAGCAGCTGGTGTAGGGTCAGCAGCAGCTGGTGTAGGGTCAGCAGCAGGTGGTGTGGGGTCAGCAGCAGCAGGTGGTGTGGGGTCAGCAGCAGCAGCTGGTGTAGGGTCAGCAGCAGGTGGTGTAGGGTCAGCAGCAGGTGGTGTGGGGTCAGCAGCAGCTGGTGTAGGGTCAGCAGCAGGTGGTGTGGGGTCAGCAGCAGGTGGTGTAGGGTCAGCAGCAGCAGGTGGTGTGGGGTCAGCAGCAGCAGCTGGTGTAGGGTCAGCAGCAGGTGGTGTAGGGTCAGCAGCAGGTGGTGTGGGGTCAGCAGCAGCTGGTGTAGGGTCAGCAGCAGCTGGTGGTGTGGGGTCAGCAGCAGGTGGTGTAGGGTCAGCAGCAGGTGGTGTAGGGTCAGCAGCAGCTGGTGTAGGGTCAGCAGCAGCTGGTGTAGGGTCAGCAGCAGGTGGTGTAGGGTCAGCAGCAGCTGGTGTAGGGTCAGCAGCAGGTGGTGTAGGGTCAGCAGCAGCTGGTGTAGGGTCAGCAGCAGCTGGTGGTGTGGGGTCAGCAGCAGGTGGTGTAGGGTCAGCAGCAGCTGGTGTAGGGTCAGCAGCAGGTGGTGTAGGGTCAGCAGCAGCTGGTGTAGGGTCAGCAGCAGCAGGTGGTGTAGGGTCAGCAGCAGCTGGTGTAGGGTCAGCAGCAGCTGGTGGTGTGGGGTCAGCAGCAGGTGGTGTAGGGTCAGCAGCAGGTGGTGTAGGGTCAGCAGCAGGTGGTGTAGGGTCAGCAGCAGTTGGTGTAGGGTCAGCAGCAGCTGGTGTAGGGTCAGCAGCAGCTGGTGTAGGGTCAACAGCAGCTGGTGTAGGGTCAGCAGCAGGTGGTGTAGGGTCAGCAGCAGCTGGTGTGGGGTCAGCAGCAGCTGGTGTAGGGTCAGCAGCAGCTGGTGTGGGGTCAGCAGCAGCAGGTGTAGGGTCAGCAGCAGCTGGTGTAGGGTCAGCAGCAGCTGGTGTAGGGTCAGCAGCAGGTGGTGTAGGGTCAGCAGCAGCTGGTGTGGGGTCAGCAGCAGCTGGTGTAGGGTCAGCAGCAGCTGGTGTAGGGTCAGCAGCAGCTGGTGTAGGGTCAGCAGCAGGTGGTGTGGGGTCAGCAGCAGCTGGTGTGGGGTCAGCAGCAGCTGGTGTAGGGTCAGCAGCAGCTGGTGTAGGGTCAGCAGCAGCTGGTGTGGAGTCAGCAGCAGGTGGTGTGGGGTCAGCAGCAGGTGGTGTAGGGTCAGCAGCAGCTGGTGTAGGGTCAGCAGCAGCTGGTGTAGGGTCAGCAGCAGCTGGTGTAGGGTCAGCAGCAGGTGGTGTTGGGTCACCAGCAGCAGGTGGTGTAGGGTCAGCAGCAGCTGGTGTGGGGTCAGCAGCAGGTGGGTGTAGGGTCAGCAGCAGCTGGTGTAGGATCAACAGCAGCTGGTGTAGGGTCAGCAGCAGCTGGTGTGGGGTCAGCAGCAGGTGGTGTGGGGTCAGCAGCAGGTGGTGTAGGGTCAGCAGCAGCTGGTGTAGGGTCAGCAGCAGCTGGTGTAGGGTCAGCAGCAGCTGGTGTAGGGTCAGCAGCAGGTGGTGTTGGGTCACCAGCAGCAGGTGGTGTAGGGTCAGCAGCAGCTGGTGTGGGGTCAGCAGCAGGTGGGTGTAGGGTCAGCAGCAGCTGGTGTAGGGTCAACAGCAGCTGGTGTAGGGTCAGCAGCAGCTGGTGGTGTAGGGTCAGCAGCAGCTGGTGTGGGGTCAGCAGCAGCTGGTGTAGGGTCAGCAGCAGCTGGTGGTGTAGGGTCAGCAGCAGCTGGTGGTGTAGGGTCAGCAGCAGCTGGTGTAGGGTCAGCAGCAGCTGGTGGTGTAGGGTCAGCAGCAGCAGCTGGTGTAGGGTCAGCAGCAGGTGGTGTAGGGTCAGCAGCAGCTGGTGTAGGGTCAACAGCAGCTGGTGTGGGGTCAGCAGCAGCAGGTGTAGGGTCAACAGCAGCTGGTGTGGGGTCAGCAGCAGCAGCAGCAGCAGCTGGTGTGGGGTTAGCAGCAGCAGGTGGTGTGGGGTCAGCAGCAGCAGGTGGTGTGGGGTCAGCAGCAGCAGCAGCTGGTGTGGGGTCAGCAGCAGGTGGTGTGGGGTCAGCAGCAGCAGCTGGTGTGGGGTCAGCAGCAGCTGGTGTGGGGTCAGCAGCAGCAGGTGTAGGGTCAGCAGCAGCTGGTGTAGGGTCAGCAGCAGCTGGTGTAGGGTCAGCAGCAGGTGGTGTGGGGTCAGCAGCAGCAGGTGGTGTGGGGTCAGCAGCAGCAGCTGGTGTAGGGTCAGCAGCAGGTGGTGTAGGGTCAGCAGCAGCAGGTGGTGTAGGGTCAGCAGCAGGTGGTGTAGGGTCAGCAGCAGGTGGTGTAGGGTCAGCAGCAGGTGGTGTAGGGACAGCAGCAGCTGGTGTAGGGTCAGCAGCAGCTGGTGGTGTGGGGTCAGCAGCAGGTGGTGTAGGGTCAGCAGCAGGTGGTGTCGGGTCAGCAGCAGCTGGTGTAGGGTCAGCAGCAGCTGGTGTAGGGTCAGCAGCAGCTGGTGTAGGGTCAGCAGCAGCTGGTGGTGTGGGGTCAGCAGCAGGTGGTGTAGGGTTAGCAGCAGGTGGTGTAGGGTCAGCAGCAGCTGGTGTAGGGTCAGCAGCAGGTGGTGAAGGGTCAGCAGCAGCAGGTGGTGTAGGGTCAGTAGCAGGTGGTGTAGGGTCAGCAGCAGGTGGTGTAGGGTCAGCAGCAGGTGGTGTAGGGTCAGCAGCAGGTGGTGTAGGGTCAGCAGCAGGTGGTGTAGGGTCAGCAGCAGTTGGTGTAGGGTCAGCAGCAGCTGGTGTAGGGTCAGCAGCAGCTGGTGTAGGGTCAACAGCAGCTGGTGTAGGGTCAGCAGCAGGTGGTGTAGGGTCAGCAGCAGCTGGTGTGGGGTCAGCAGCAGGTGGTGTAGGGTCAGCAGCAGCTGGTGTGGGGTCAGCAGCAGCAGGTGTAGGGTCAGCAGCAGCTGGTGTAGGGTCAGCAGCAGCTGGTGTAGGGTCAGCAGCAGGTGGTGTAGGGTCAGCAGCAGCTGGTGTGGGGTCAGCAGCAGCTGGTGTAGGGTCAGCAGCAGCTGGTGTAGGGTCAGCAGCAGCTGGTGTAGGGTCAGCAGCAGGTGGTGTGGGGGTCAGCAGCAGCTGGTGTGGGGTCAGCAGCAGCTGGTGTAGGGTCAGCAGCAGCTGGTGTAGGGTCAGCACCAGCTGGTGTGGAGTCAGCAGCAGGTGGTGTGGGGTCAGCAGCAGGTGGTGTAGGGTCAGCAGCAGCTGGTGTAGGGTCAGCAGCAGCTGGTGTAGGGTCAGCAGCAGCTGGTGTAGGGTCAGCAGCAGGTGGTGTTGGGTCACCAGCAGCAGGTGGTGTAGGGTCAGCAGCAGCTGGTGTGGGGTCAGCAGCAGGTGGGTGTAGGGTCAGCAGCAGCTGGTGTAGGGTCAACAGCAGCTGGTGTAGGGTCAGCAGCAGCTGGTGTGGGGTCAGCAGCAGGTGGTGTGGGGTCAGCAGCAGGTGGTGTAGGGTCAGCAGCAGCTGGTGTAGGGTCAGCAGCAGCTGGTGTAGGGTCAGCAGCAGCTGGTGTAGGGTCAGCAGCAGGTGGTGTTGGGTCACCAGCAGCAGGTGGTGTAGGGTCAGCAGCAGCTGGTGTGGGGTCAGCAGCAGGTGGGTGTAGGGTCAGCAGCAGCTGGTGTAGGCCGGGTCAACAGCAGCTGGTATAGGGTCAGCAGCAGCTGGTGGTGTAGGGTCAGCAGCAGCTGGTGTGGGGTCAGCAGCAGCTGGTGTAGGGTCAGCAGCAGCTGGTGGTGTAGGGTCAGCAGCAGCTGGTGGTGTAGGGTCAGCAGCAGCTGGTGTAGGGTCAGCAGCAGCTGGTGGTGTAGGGTCAGCAGCAGCAGCTGGTGTAGGGTCAGCAGCAGGTGGTGTAGGGTCAGCAGCAGCTGGTGTAGGGTCAACAGCAGCTGGTGTGGGGTCAGCAGCAGCAGGTGTAGGGTCAACAGCAGCTGGTGTGGGGTCAGCAGCAGCAGCAGCTGGTGTGGGGTTAGCAGCAGCAGGTGGTGTGGGGTCAGCAGCAGCAGGTGGTGTGGGGTCAGCAGCAGCAGCAGCTGGTGTGGGGTCAGCAGCAGGTGGTGTGGGGTCAGCAGCAGCAGCTGGTGTGGGGTCAGCAGCAGCTGGTGTGGGGTCAGCAGCAGCAGGTGTAGGGTCAACAGCAGCTGGTGTGGGGTCAGCAGCAGGTGGTGTGGGGTCAGCAGCAGCTGGTGTAGGGTCAGCAGCAGCTGGTGTAGGGTCAGCAGCAGCTGGTGTAGGGTCAGCAGCAGCAGGTGGTGTAGGGTCAGCAGCAGCTGGTGTGGGGTCAGCAGCAGCTGGTGTAGGGTCAGCAGCAGCTGGTGTGGGGTCAGTAGCAGCAGCAGCTGGTGTAGGGTCAGCAGCAGGTGATGTAGGGTCAGCAGCAGGTGGTGTGGGGTCAGCAGCAGCTGGTGTAGGGTCAGCAGCAGCAGGTGCTGTAGGGTCAGCAGCAGCTGGTGTAGGGTCAGCAGCAGCTGGTGTAGGGTCAGCAGCAGGTGGTGTGGGGTCAGCAGCAGCTGGTGTAGGGTCAGCAGCAGGTGGTGTAGGGTCAGCAGCAGCAGCTGGTGTAGGGTCAGCAGCAGGTGGTGTAGGGTCAGCAGCAGCTGGTGTAGGGTCAGCAGCAGGTGGCAACCCGTTCTCACACAAGACAGCACATATATAACTTAATGCTTAAAGTCAATATGTCTCAAAAAGTTTGCAGTCTCCGTGGTGTAGTGGTAAGACACTCGCCTGGCGTTCCGCGAGCGCTATGTCATGGGTTCGTATCCTGGCCGGGGAGGATTTAATGGGCGCAATTCCTTAACTGTAGCCTCTGTTTAACGCAACAGTAAAATGTGTACTTGGATGAAAAAACGATTCTTCGCGGCAGGGGATCGTATTCCAGGGACCATAGGATTAAGGATTGGCCCGAAACGCTACGCGTACTAGTGGCTGTACAAGAATGTAACAACTCTTGTATATATCTCAAAAAAAAAAAAATGTTGAATATGAATTAGTATATATGTGATATATTCCCAGTTACTTTTTTTACCAAGGCCCAAACTCTTCCTCACGTACCAATTTACGTCTCACAGTACCCGTCCGTCAACATAGATAGCAGAATATTCGTGATTGGCTCAATTATAAGGAAAATTGTAGTTTTCAGGTCCCACATGGGTTGTGAAATTTACCTACTATTGTCCATGCTCTTAGAATATTACAGATCAGCTACTTCCTATTGAAGGCTCGTAGTTTTGTTTTGAGAAATATTAGTTGTTCTTAGTAAATTATAATAAGCACTAAAAATTATTACATAGAATAACAGTCCTTCACCAATCAATATTATATACCATAGTTGGTGCTTTACAAATCTTTAAAGGATGTTTTGTAGGAACGCTAACAGAAAACGATGGTTCATTGGAATGTCTATGGGGTAAACTACTCTAAACAGGATGGTATTGTGTCTACTATACCAACTACAGGATCGGTATATTGTCCACTACCACCTGTTAGGTGAGTAAGGGGTGCAATACCACCCACAGGATGGGTATGAGGGTCACATCCACCCAGAGGATGAGTATGGGGATCACATCCACCCACAGGAAGGGTATGGGGTCCAATACCACCCACAGGATGAGTATGGCGTCCACTACAACCCACAGGATGGGTATGGGGCTCCAACCACCCATAGAATGGGTATGGGGCTCCAACCACCCACAAAATGGGTATGGGGTCCAATAACACCCACTGGATGTGTATATGGCGTCCATTGCCGCGCGTCGAGCTCGAAAACCGCAGCATTCATCTCAGAACCATGCCTATTTCACGCAGATTCCTTAATAAACGTAAAAGTTTTATATGTCACAAGAAAGATAGAAATATAAGCTTCATTCTAAATACCTTACCATGGGCATATTTAAATTTAAACCGAAGATACGTGTACTTTTATAATAGCCGAGCTCCTACCCCGGACAGATCGATCGACCGAGCAACTCTCTCTCAGAACAATGTTTATTCCACGTGAATTCGTTAGTAAACATATATTTTTTTTATGTCTCAAGAAAGACAGACATATAAGCTTCACTTTAAACACTTTACTATAGACATATTTAAATTTCTAATGAAGATTATTGTATTTTAAAAATTACGGAGCTCCCACCCCGTACAGACTGAACGACAGAGCAACTCTCTCTCAGATCAATGTTTATTTCACGTAAATTCGTTAATAAACACAAATGTTTTATAAGTCTTAAGCAAGATAGAAATAAGAGCTTCATTTTAAATACATTACAATAGACATATTTATAGCTCAAGTGAAGATACATATGTTTTTATAGTAGCACTCAGTAGCTTGTCGGGCATGGAGTGCAGACGCCTACGCACTTGCCGATATATTGTATAATTAACAAAGATACGCTAATAAAGCCTAAAATCTTATATGCCTCCAGAAAGACCGATATATGAACATTATTATAATTGCACCAAATGAAATATATCATGTTCGAGAACAAAGATATATCAATTTTAAATTAAGTTTCAACTCTCTCTCGGGTGAGAGAGATGGGGCGACTCTCGCCCCATCTATTGGAGATTCTGTGCACTAAATACCCAAAGCTACTCAAACCCTCCTAGCATTATTTAAGTAATGAAGTAAAATGGTATATTTACTCACTATAATGTGGGTGCTGAATGCAGAACATGAGAAAACATATATTTACTCCAAACTAATATAATATCATTATGAAATAAGTAGCATCAAAGGAAGTCGATGGTCCAAGCAGCAATGTTGTGGAGCGACTTATCCAAGATATATCGTTGTTTGGAAAGTGTTTGTTGGCATATCCAGTTGTCGCACTTCTCTGCTCAAATTATCACAAATTTAAATTATAATGTTAACAAGTAGAATACGTATTTTTAATAAAATCTAACATAACTAGCCAGAAAACATTTAACATTAATTAAAAAATATATGTTTGGAAGTTAAATCGACTTCATAGGACAATGGTTTTGTTATATATACTCGTTATTCGTTGACATGCGTTCGCTACTTAAACTACCATGTACTGTACTTATATAAAATCTCCCATGTCTCTTCGCTCATCTCACCGAACCCTACAGGCTCTGTGATATATTGTTTAATTAATTGAGATTCACAAATAAAGCTAATAATTGTATATGTTATCAAAAAGGCAGAGCTTAGTTTAGTTCATTTATTATGCACTCCATACCCATCCTATGGACGATAGTGGAGTGTTACAGAGGCACATAATGGGCTCAGGGAATGAGCCCCACAATTCATATAGCCAAGCAAGTTATAATCTTGATAAGCTAGTTACAAAAGTCAATACACATTGTCACATCAACAATGGGCTCGAGACCAACCACAAGTACAGTTTATAATTTAAGCAACTGACATATATGGAGGGCTAGTGTCACAATTGATATGTTTATCCTACACATAACCCCCTCTCCCCCATCCAATGGGCAGCGGTGGATAGGTTACAATCAAGTCGTTTTTTGCGTTTTATTCAGAGATTAGATCTTATTGGGTGAGGAAAGATATTCATATTTTAAAGAAGGCTTCTTGGCTGATGCTCTCCATTGATGGAAAATATACAACCTTTTGAAAATCAATATTAGTTTGATCTAGATATTGTAATTAACGAAAGTATTTATGTCATCTGAATGGTAGAAATATAGGCTACATTTAAAATCCTTTGTCATAAATATAACTGAAGTGAAAACGAAGATATATGCGTTTTGATAGTTACTTGATGACTTGCTCTGAGAGTGTGAAGCCCTGCACACCAGCCAATAAATTGTATAATTAGTTTCCATATATTTTAATTAATCTTAAAAATCTATATGTCAGAAGAAAGGAAGATGTAGTCGTTAATGTGACAACATTTAAAAATATATATCTCTTAAGTTAAATAAATAATACCACCTTATCGCCGGTGTCCGGACACATGAAAATTACCTAGGTATCAGTATCCAGCCAGGCGGGGATCACAGGCTGCACAATACTGATAAATTATATAATGCACTACTTGTGGTCGATCTCGAACCCATTTATGATTTGACGACTTATAGTGAATTTTGTAACTAGCTCATTAAGATTGTATCTTGCTTAGCTAAATGAATTGTGGGGTTCGGTCCATTCATTTTCTTTCTTTATTATGCACCCCATAATACCCATCCTGTGGGCGGTGGTGTAAAGGATTACAGAGGCACATAATCGGTTCAGGAACTGAACCCTCTAGTTCGTTTAGCTAAGCAAATAACAATCTTTTGACGCTAGTTAGAAAATTATTAATGTACACATACTTATGCATACATGTACATATACATTCGTATACATATATAAATACACATACATATTTAATCACCCACACAAATACACACATCAGTAATTTTTTGTGTCACAAGTAATTCAACAAGAGGCTCACAACAGTCACTATACAAGGCACTTTACATTTATGGTGAGTCACACAGTTACTAGTCTTGCTGCACACCCACCCAACTGGGCGGCAGCTTCACAGTCATGTGCTCCACACCCACCCAACTGGGCGGCAGCTTTACAGTCATGTGCTCCACACCCACCCAACTGGGCGGCAGCTTTACAGTCATGTGCTCCACACCCACCCAACTGGGCGGCAGCTTTACAGTTACCTGGTGTTATTCTTCACCTATATCTTTTTCTGGTTAATCCCTATTTACATTATGCAGTTCAGGGTTCGTCGCCATACTATAGTTTTTAGTTTAGTTAATTTATCACATAATGGGTTCAGGGACTGAACACACAATTTATTTATCTAAGCAAGTTACAATCTTGAGGAGCTAGCCACAAAATTCATAACACATCGTCACATCAACAACATGTGTTCGAGATCGACCACAAGTACAGTTTCTAAATTAAGCAAATGCTATATGTGGAGAGCTAGTGTCACAATTGATATGTTTGTCCTGCACATTTCCACAGTAGTTTGCTTGGGTTTGCTTGGGTACATAGACATGAGACTGAACTTCAGCACCCACATACAACACATAAAGGGATGCTCTGAGAGAGAGAGAGAGAGGGAGAGTAAAAATATCCACTGAGGTCTGATTAAGTCCTTTTGGGGACCTTAATCATTAGGACGTTCAATGATTAACGCAAAGTGAAGCGTATTCAGATGGTATATTGACAACATTCAGCATATCTCATAATGACCTAGTAGTACTTGGTGCACAAATACCTTTTCCAAAGGAATCGCAAAACATAATTAAACACAACTGTACCGTACAGTGTTATATATTTATTTCAGTTTGAACAATTTTTAACATTAAAGGATAAATCCTTTTATTGGTTGAAATTGGTTTTAATATTCGAAATCTAATTTGTTGATGTTAAATAATATAAGGTTCAAATTTATTAAGATACATACTTTAAAAACTATTTCTATTTGAAATTTAAATAACATTAAAAGAGTACAGAATATAACAAATACCGACTATATAAAAGACCTGATAGTTGCAGCACTTAATTATGCTATTGTAACACATTGAAAGTAATAACATTATTTGATTCAGCAAAGCATTTGGTAAGGTTATAATAATAATAATAATAATAATAATAATAATAATAATAATAATAATAATAATAATAATAATAATAATAATAATGTATTAATTAAGTATTTTAAATTATAATTTACAACTTGCTAGCGCACAAGAAACAAATCCACGAATCATCTTTACATTCTGTAACACCTACACATGATTCATGGTGCCAAATATTGCAACGTTCACAGCATACCATCAGCTTCAAATCATTTAGCTTTCTGCAAATGCAGTACACTTCCATCGAGCATGACCGGATGATTCGTTTTCTTCTCAGTGTCTGAGCTGCAGGGAATGAGATGAGACACTTTCCTTTAAAGTTCTCTTGAAGATGTTGTCTCATTCTGCATATCATACGAGGTTCACCGGATCTACACCACTTGCAAGTGATGCAGCAAACGCCACAGCATATACCCCACTCATACTTGAGTCCTTGTGTCTGCTGACATTCATTATATTGCATATTAGCTTATCATCCTGGCAATTAGCAAGAGCATACAAGATAACTTCAGTAGATTTGGATGGTAATTTATGCCTGGTGTCGTATATGTTAATTTGTCCAGTTACTCCAATGTTGGAAACGGTGACCCAGTGACAACCATCAACTTGGATAATTTGAATAAATTCACCAATTGTAACTGGCCAGGAGAGGTCCCGCTACCACGCTGGGTCATGAAGGCCTTCTAGGCTTGGCACAGTTTGTTTGATGAGGTCACATGCAGATTTTATATGAAGGTCAGAGAGCTGTACATTTGTTCCAATGTTCATTATCTCGTCATTTGTTAAATAATTTAACATTGTCGAATGTGAAGCACTGTTATCACTCTCCTTATTGTTGCATTGGTGTGAGGAGTGGCAGTGATTGGTTCAGTTTATTTTTTTTTTTAAATAGGGACATAAATTTGTACTGCAGATACCAGTACAGTTGCACCGTTTCTTTATATATTTTATACTTGGGTTAGCAAGGCGAGACGCTTCTCTTAACGTGATACTGTTGGTATCAAATAGAAATAGTTTTTAAAGTATGTATCTTAATAAATTTGAACCTTATATTATCAACATCAACATATTATATTATTTAACATCAACAAATTAGATTTCGAATGTTAAAACCAATTTCAACCAATTAAAGGATTTATCCTTTTTAAAGGATTTAATTAAAGGATTTGACACAAAAATCAGTATGAAAATTACCTCGGCTGAGGATATTGAAAAACTTCAAGCTGATATTAATAAAGTTTTCGACTGGGCATCAGAAAATAACATGATGTTTAACAGTGATAAATTCCAGGTACACAAGTACGGTAAAAATGAGGACCTTAAACATAATACAGAGTACAAAACACAATCAAATGTACCCATAGTAGGAAAACAGCATGTAAAGGATTTGGGAATAATAATGTCTGACGACCTAACGTTTAAGGAGCATAACCAAGCAAATATTGCGACAGCCAGAAAAATGATAGGATAGATTACGAGAACTTTCAATTCCAGGGATCCCATCACAATGGTTGTACTCTTCAAGTCACTTGTGTTGTCCCGTCTTGAGTACTGCTCAGTACTCACTTCCCCCTTCAGAGCAGGAGAGATTGCTGAAATAGAGGGAATACAGAGAACATATACGGCACGCATAGACGCAATAAAGCACCTAAATTATTGGGATCGTCTCAAAGCCCTCCAAATGTACTCACTAGAAAGAAGACGAGAGAGATATCAAATAATATACACCTGGAAGATACTGGAGGGCCAAGTACCAAATCTACACAGTAAAATAACAACGTACTGGAGTGAACGATATGGAAGAAAATGTAGAATAGAACCAGTGAAGAGCAGAGGTGCCATAGGCACAATCAGAGAACACTGTATAAACATCAGAGGTCCGCGGTTGTTCAACGTCCTCCCAGCAAGCATAAGAAATATTGCCGGAACAACCGGGGACATTTTCAAGAGGAAACTAGATTTATTCCTCCAAGGAGTGCCGGACCAACCGGGCTGTGGTGGGTATGTGGGCCTGCGGGCCGCTCCAAGCAACAGCCTAGTGGACCAAACTCTCACAAGTCAAGCCTGGCCTCGGGCCGGGCTTGGGGAGTAGAAGAACTCCCAGAACCCCATCAACCAGGTATCCTTTAATGTTAAAAATTGTTCAAATTGAAATAAATATATAACACTGTACAGTACAGTTGTGTTTGCCTGCCACAGCCTGCCACAGCCTTGAGAGCACGGAGCCTCTCTCTACATTGGCGACCCAGTCTGGCTAAACATTGCGGTACAGTAGAACCTCAAGACCAAGGTATTTGTATCTGGTAACTAGTCGAGCAGAGAGCCATCATCCAACTGCATTTTGCGAAGGGCCCCACCCCGTCTGGGTGGGTGTCGGTTCAGGATCTTTGTTTTCTCTACTGAGATGACTAAGCATAGTTCCTGACATGTGGACAATACAGAGTTCAGAACATTTTGGGTGTTGGTATACCCATTGGTGTGGATCAGTATATCATCCACAT
Source organism: Procambarus clarkii (assembly GCF_040958095.1). Lineage (NCBI taxonomy): Eukaryota > Metazoa > Arthropoda > Malacostraca > Decapoda > Cambaridae > Procambarus > Procambarus clarkii. Next base: position 129,897 of record NW_027189555.1, on the reverse strand, counting down.
AGCTAATGATGTGTTCGCTGGACCTTCTAATTACAAAGTTTAAAAGTGCACTGATTAACACATTGAACAGAGTAGGACTGAGGACACCTCCCTGTGGAGTGCCAAGTTCAAAAAATCTCGTTACACCCCTATGCCCATGGAACAGTACAGATGACTTCCTGTTGGATAGATAGCCTCTTATCCACCGTAGAAGCCATCCTCCAACATTTATTTTAGCAAGTTCTCTCAGAATTACGTGTGGGAGGCGGGACCAAAGAGCCAGAGCTCAACCCCCGCAAACACAACTAGGTGAGAACTAGGTGAGTACATACATACATACATACATACATACATACATACATGCATACATACATGCATGCATGCGTACATACATACATCCATCCATCTATCCATTCATACATGCATACATACATACATACATACATACATACATACATACATACATACATACATACATACATACATACATACATACATACATACATACATACATACATACATACACGTCCAGCCAGCATATAGCTATTTCGGGACAAAATCCAATACAGTTTATATTGGTGAGACGCCACTGTGATGAGGAGTTTAAATATCACAGGAACTGTAGGTTAATGTGTGACATAAGTGAGGTTAGATGAGGCATCTACAAGCATCAGCTGGAGGCTGATGGAGTGTTGTGGAGGCTGGTGGTACCATGCCCAGATGTTGGAGGGTGGATTTGACTCTCCCACCCTCCCTCCCCCTCCCCCTCCCCCCCACATTGACCGCAGTACGTCTAAGGTTACTTTCCACTCTCGCTTACCAAGGGTATAACCCCCGCCCCTCCCAACACACACACATGCATCAGATTCTTAACTTACAATATTTATGATTTACCAATTTATGTTACTACACTGACAATATTTTCAATATTGTCAATTTCACAATATTGTATAAACTTTGATGAATCGCTCGTCTATGGGTCATCCAATAATGTTAGCAGACTTCTAGATGTTACCACTGCTAGGTTTAGGCTCAGCTACAAGTACCTCTGGGAGTTTGTAACATCTGATGATGTAGATTTGACTAAATGTAAACTCTGTCAGCAGAACTATTCGCAGACTTTGCGTCATTATATAATGGAATGTGAAAAATCGCGGAATTTAAAGATAACAACATCAATAGTGTCCATGAAATGTGTAAGTACTTCATTCATAATGATGTGCTGCCCGAAATCTTAGCGAAGTATCCAAAATTGGCTTACTGTAGGTAATGCATACACATGACTGTAAAGCTGCCGCCCAGTTGGGTGGGTGTGGAGCACATGACTGTAAAGCTGCCGCCCAGTTGGGTGGGTGTGGAGCACATGACTGTAAAGCAGCCGCCCAGTTGGGTGGGTGTGGAGCACATGACTGTAAAGCTGCCGCCCAGTTGGGTGGGTGTGGAGCACATGACTGTAAAGCTGCCGCCCAGTTGGGTGGGTGTGGAGCACATGACTGTAAAGCTGCCGCCCAGTTGGGTGGGTGTGGAGCACATGACTGTAAAGCAGCCGCCCAGTTGGGTGGGTGTGGAGCACATGACTGTAAAGCTGCCGCCCAGTTGGGTGGGTGTGGAGCACATGACTGTAAAGCTGCCGCCCAGTTGGGTGGGTGTGGAGCACATGACTGTAAAGCTGCCGCCCAGTTGGGTGGGTGTGGAGCACATGACTGTGAAGCTGCCGCCCAGTTGGGTGGGTGTGGAGCACATGACTGTGAAGCTGCCGCCCAGTTGGGTGGGTGTGGAGCACATGACTGTAAAGCTGCCGCCCAGTTGGGTGGGTGTGGAGCACATGACTGTAAAGCTGCCGCCCAGTTGGGTGGGTGTGGAGCACATGACTGTGAAGCTGCCGCCCAGTTGGGTGGGTGTGGAGCACATGACTGTAAAGCTGCCGCCCAGTTGGGTGGGTGTGCAGCACATGACTGTAAAGCTGCCGCCCAGTTGGGTGGGTGTTGAGCACATGACTGTGAAGCTGCCGCCCAGTTGGGTGGGTGTGGATCACATGACTGTAAAGCTGCCGCCCAGTTGGGTGGGTGTGGAGCACATGCCTGTAAAGCTGCCGCCCAGTTGGGTGGGTGTGCAGCAAGACTAGTAACTGTGTGACTCACCATAAATGTAAAGTGCCTTGTATAGTGACTGTTGTGAGCCTCTTGTTGAATCACTTGTGACACAAAAGATTACTGATGTGTGTATTTGTGGTGGTGATTAAATATGTATGTGTATGTATATATGTATACGTATGAATATGTACATGTATGCATAAGTATGTGTACATTAATAATTTTGTAACTAGCGTCAAAAGATTGTTATTTGCTTAGCTAAACGAACTAGAGGGTTCAGTTCCTGAACCGATTATGTGCCTCTGTAATCCTTTACACCACCGCCCACGGGATGTGTATTATGGGGTGCATAATAAAGAAAGAAAATGAATGGACCGAACCCCACAATTCATTTAGCTAAGCAAGTTACAATCTTGATGAGCTAGTTACAAAATTCACTATAAGTCGTCACATCATAAATGGGTTCGAGATCGACCACAAGTAGTGCATTACATAAATTTATCAGTATTGTGCAGCCTGTGATCCCCGCCTGGCTGGATACTGATACCTAGGTAATTTTCTTGTGTCCGGACACCGGCAATAAGGTGGTATTATTTATTTAACTTAAGATATATATATTTTTAAATGTTGTCACATTAACGGCTACATCTTCCTTTCTTCTGACATATAGATTTTTAAGATTAATTAAAATATATGGAAACTAATTATATAATTTATTGACTGGTGTGCAGGGCTTCACACTCTCAGAGCAAGCCATCAAGTAACTATCAAAACGCATATATCTTCGTTTTCACTTCAGTTATATTTATGACAAAGGATTTTAAATGTAGCCTATATTTCTACCTTTCAGATGACATAAATACTTTCGTTAATTACAATATCTAGATCAAACTAACATTGATTTTCAAAAGGTTGTATATTTTCCATCAATGGAGAGCATCAGCCAAGAAGCCTTCTTTAAAATATGAATATCTTTCCTCACCCAATAAGATCTAATCTCTGAATAAAACGCAAAAAACGACTTGATTGTAACCTATCCACCGCTGCCCATTGGATGGGGGAGAGGGGGTTATGTGTAGGATAAACATATCAATTGTGACACTAGCCCTCCATATATGTCAGTTGCTTAAATTATAAACTGTACTTGTGGTTGGTCTCGAGCCCATTGTTGATGTGACAATGTGTATTGACTTTTGTAACTAGCTTATCAAGATTATAACTTGCTTGGCTATATGAATTGTGGGGCTCATTCCCTGAGCCCATTATGTGCCTCTGTAACACTCCACTATCGCCCATAGGATGGGTATGGGGTGCATAATAAATGAACTAAACTAAGCTCTGCCTTTTTGATAACATATACAATTATTAGCTTTATTTGTGAATCTCAATTAATTAAACAATATATCACAGAGCCTGTAGGGTTCGGTGAGATGAGCGAAGAGACATGGGAGATTTTATATAAGTACAGTACATGGTAGTTTAAGTAGCGAACGCATGTCAACGAATAACGAGTATATATAACAAAACCATTGTCCTATGAAGTCGATTTAACTTCCAAACATATATTTTTTAATTAATGTTAAATGTTTTCTGGCTAGTTATGTTAGATTTTATTAAAAATACGTATTCTACTTGTTAACATTATAATTTAAATTTGTGATAATTTGAGCAGAGAAGTGCGACAACTGGATATGCCAACAAACACTTTCCAAACAACGATATATCTTGGATAAGTCGCTCCACAACATTGCTGCTTGGACCATCGACTTCCTTTGATGCTACTTATTTCATAATGAAATTATATTAGTTTGGAGTAAATATATGTTTTCTCATGTTCTGCATTCAGCACCCACATTATAGTGAGTAAATATACCATTTTACTTCATTACTTAAATAATGCTAGGAGGGTTTGAGTAGCTTTGGGTATTTAGTGCACAGAATCTCCAATAGATGGGGCGAGAGTCGCCCCATCTCTCTCACCCGAGAGAGAGTTGAAACTTAATTTAAAATTGATATATCTTTGTTCTCGAACATGATATATTTCATTTGGTGCAATTATAATAATGTTCATATATCGGTCTTTCTGGAGGCATATAAGATTTTAGGCTTTATTAGCGTATCTTTGTTAATTATACAATATATCGGCAAGTGCGTAGGCGTCTGCACTCCATGCCCGACAAGCTACTGAGTGCTACTATAAAAACATATGTATCTTCACTTGAGCTATAAATATGTCTATTGTAATGTATTTAAAATGAAGCTCTTATTTCTATCTTGCTTAAGACTTATAAAACATTTGTGTTTATTAACGAATTTACGTGAAATAAACATTGATCTGAGAGAGAGTTGCTCTGTCGTTCAGTCTGTACGAGGTGGGAGCTCCGTAATTTTTAAAATACAATAATCTTCATTAGAAATTTAAATATGTCTATGGTAAAGTGTTTAAAGTGAAGCTTATATGTCTGTCTTTCTTGAGACATATAAAACATATATGTTTACTAACGAATTCACGTGAAATAAACATTGTTCTGAGAGAGAGTTGCTCGGTCGATCGATCTGTCCGGGGTCGGAGCTCGGCTATTATAAAAGTACACGTATCTTCGGTTTAAATTTAAATATGCCCATGGTAAGGAATTTAGAATGAAGCTTATATTTCTATCTTTCTTGTGACATATAAAACTTTTACGTTTATTAAGGAATCTGCGTGAAATAGGCATGGTTCTGAGATGAATGCTGCGGTTTTCGAGCTCGACGCGCGGCAATGGACGCCATATACACATCCAGTGGGTGTTATTGGACCCCATACCCATTTTATGGGTGGTTGGAGCCCCATACCCATTCTATGGGTGGTTGGAGCCCCATACCCATCCTGTGGGTTGTAGTGGACGCCATACTCATCCTGTGGGTGGTATTGGACCCCATACCCTTCCTGTGGGTGGATGTGATCCCCATACTCATCCTCTGGGTGGATGTGACCCTCATACCCATCCTGTGGGTGGTATTGCACCCCTTACTCACCTAACAGGTGGTAGTGGACAATATACCGATCCTGTAGTTGGTATAGTAGACACAATACCATCCTGTTTAGAGTAGTTTACCCCATAGACATTCCAATGAACCATCGTTTTCTGTTAGCGTTCCTACAAAACATCCTTTAAAGATTTGTAAAGGACCAACTATGGTATATAATATTGATTGGTGAAGGACTGTTATTCTATGTAATAATTTTTAGTGCTTATTATAATTTACTAAGAACAACTAATATTTCTCAAAACAAAACTACGAACCTTCAATAGGAAGTAGCTGATCTATAATATTCTAAGAGCATGGACAATAGTAGGTAAATTTCACAACCCATGTGGGACCTGAAAAGTACAATTTTCTTTATAATTGAACCAATCACGACTATTCTGCTATCTAGGTTGACGGACGGGTACTGTGAGACGCAAGTTGGTACGTGAGGAAGAGTTTGGGCCTTGGAAAAAAAAGTAACTGGGAATATATCACATATTTACTAATTCATATTCAACATATTGACTTTAAGCATTAAGTCATATATGTGCTGTCTTGTGTGAGAACGGGTTGCAGGTGGTGTAGGGTCAGCAGCAGCAGCTTGTGTAGGGTCAGCAGCAGGTGGTGTTGGGTCAGCAGCAGCAGCTGGTGTAGGGTCAGCAGCAGCTGGTGTAGGGTCAGCAGCAGGTGGTGTGCGGTCAGCAGCAGGTGGTGTAGGGTCAGCAGCAGGTGGTGTAGGGTCAGCAGCAGCAGCTGGTGTAGGGTCAGCAGCAGCTGGTGTAGGGTCAGCAGCAGGTGGTGTGGGGTCAGCAGCAGGTGGTGTAGGGTCAGCAGCAGCTGGTGTAGGGTCAGCAGCAGGTGGTGTGGGGTCAGCAGCAGCTGGTGTAGGGTCAGCAGCAGCTGGTGTAGGGTCAGCAGCAGGTGGTGTAGGGTCAGCAGCAGGTGGTGTAGGGTCAGCAGCAGCTGGTGTAGGGTCAGCAGCAGGTGGTGTGGGGTCAGCAGCAGGTGGTGTAGGGTCAGCAGCAGCTGGTGTAGGGTCAGCAGCAGGTGGTGTAGGGTCAGCAGCAGGTGGTGTAGGGTCAGCAGCAGGTGGTGTGGGGTCAGCAGCAGCTGGTGTAGGGTCAGCAGCAGGTGGTGTAGGGTCAGCAGCAGCAGGTGGTGTAGGGTCAGCAGCAGGTGGTGTAGTGGGGGGAACAGTGAGAGACAGCGGGTCTACAAGTGTGGCAGTGTTTACAGTAATGTCAGGGTCAGGAACTGAGGTGGAAGCTGAGGCGGAGGTGGGGAAGACTTCATCAGGCACGGTAATGGTCTGGAGACCGTCAGCCTCGTACAGGAGGTTCACAGTCCTCACAAATTCACAGTAATTGGAGCCAGTAATTTTACTCACTAAACATGTAATATCATATGTAGTGTTAAGGTCGGTGGCAGTATCTGGCAACTGCCGTGGCGAAACCTTGGTCGACGATTGGCTGGAGTCTGGTGGTGATGAAGGCTGGGTCGGTGATTGGTTGACTGGCTGGCTGTCGGACTGCATGCTGGGTCCCCATTGGCTGGGACGCTGGTGGGCGGCTCCTCCTCCCGGGAGCTCCGAGAAAATGGCGGCTTGCAAGTAAATAATAAATAAATAAATAAATTTTTATTCTGGAAAAGTACATACATAGCTGATTTACAAAGCTAATGTTGTATTTATAGATAGAGCAAATACATACAATACCTAAAGCCACTAATACACATAGCGTTACAGGCAAGTTGAACGGTGAGGGAGCTCGACGAGCCTCAGAAGCCCCTCCAAACTTTCCCCTTTTCGCCCTCCTGGGCTAAGGTATGCTGAACTCTGTAGTTACTATATGAGTACTGGAACACTTGATGATATATTGGACTTGTATCCAAGATTGACCATGTAATATATCAATCATACAATGTATATATATGATGTAACTATATAACCTGAGCTTGTAAAAGCACCTTCATCACCTTCAGTGATTAAGTGCTTAATTGCACACTAGTTTCTTTATCAGCTACCTCACCCTGTCAGGGTAAATGAGACAGATGTATGTGAATGCATGTGTGTGTGTGCATATATGTATGTATATGTGTGTGTGTATGTGTATGTATATGTATGGGTATAAAGCATATATGGAAGCTGATCAGAATTACATTTCACCTTTGTGAATGTACATTAATGACACTATGTAAAAGACACATCTAACACATTATGTAGGACATACGTAAATCTGGGTATCTATGTATTTACGTATGTAGGTTAGCTTAGCATTTTAAAAGCCCTGAATCACCTTCTGTGGTTGAGTGTTCAATAAACCCTTGAACTATATGTTTAACACATCTCTAACCCTGTCCATGGAGGACAGAATAAAATGTATATATGCTGGTTAGCATTGTAAATGTGTGGCCACGTCTGTGGTAGAAAATAATAATAATAAAAAAAAGCTCCTCCAGCTCTCGCAAGCTTCTTAATGTCATCATTGCGCACAGGACACAGATGAGATATGGCAATATGGTCATCACCTACACAACGGGTGACGCGACACTGTTTATTGTGGTGGTCCTGGCCACTAACTCTACACTTATTCACACTTTGAGGGCACTTCCTGGTCACGTGAGAGTACTGGTAGCACTTGTAGCACTGGCTTACCTCGTAATAACCTTCCATGTGTACTGAAGCAGGTGGTGTGTTGACGCCTAAGACCTAAATCCTGTGGTGGTGGCGGCGGCCAGGTCCGCTGCGGCAGCTGTAGTGAAGGTCACTTTCAAGGTGGAGCGAGTGTGGTTGTTGGTGGTGGTGGTGATCTTGGCTGAGACAGCTGTCATGTTGACGTTTTCAGAGTTGATGTTGTCCAGGATGACGTCCACCTCGTGCTCGGTGATCCCCGAGCTGACTCTCCTGGCCAAGATGGTCCGTTCATAGAGTACAGACGTGGCGGCAGGTGTGAACAGGCGTTCAGGGTCGTCTTCAGAGGAGCCAGAGAGGACGACACCCTCGTCGTCCTGCTGGATATCGTCGGGTACGGTGTTGGTCGCGGCGGTGAGTATTTCCTCTCGTCCGAATGCGTGGTTCTCTAGGAACCTTAACTCTGAAGGTCATGGTACAGTGTGGCTAGTACCCGCGAGGACCCAGGAGCCGAGACGAAGCGAAAATGTCCAAAGAGCTGGCAAGCAGGGATGGAAGAGGCACGCGAAGGATTTAGGAAAACATGAACGAGGATTAGGAGGTTGGGCAAAGAGGGGGGAGGACAGGGTAGTGGCCCAACCACTTTGGCTGTAAGAATGATTATGGAGTGATATCAGTTGATATGTGAATTGATGGCGAGGGAAGACTGTACTCATAGATGATGATTTATTTTTTTGTTATTAATGATTGCTGGGTGCCAGTAGCAGGAAGCTGTAGCTGTTGCACAACAGGAGGAGAGAAGGTGCCATGCGAGGCCACAGTTCGTCTTGGTGCCACACCTGGAGAGCAGTGTTGTGGTGACTTGCAGATGTGTGGTTGGTAGGGAAGCTTGTAGGTGATGTATACAATGATTTTGTCCTGGTTGGTAGAGGTATTGGTGATTGATGTTGACTTGTTAGTTCATAGTTCGTGCCTGTTAGGTGTATAATGGATCAGGAGGTTCCCATTCCTCCTCACGTAGTAGGTTACTAAGTATCCTGGACCGTGACTGACTCTCTGTTGTAGTGACATCCTCCTTGTACTGTGGGGCTGGTCTCGTGTCTCATAGTTAGTAGTGTTGTATTCCGTAAAGGGGTCGTCACCATGTGGTAAGTTGGTGTACTTCATTTTGTATACCTGCTTTACTGAGAGTTTGTGGAGACGTCTATTCAATGGTTCTATCTTTAATTGGATGTGGAGTCTGTCGGTCCGAATTTTCTCAGCAAGTGTCACTCCTGCTACAAATCTGAGTGCTCTATTTAGAGCCCTTTAAAGTTTCAACATATGACTGTTTAGTAAGAGCAAGCGGGATGTATGGGTATTCCAGAATAAGTCGAGTAAGCATTCTGTATAGATGTAGCTTCACATGTTGAGGAGCTTGCCTTAATCGGTGCAGCCGAGCTAGTTGTGCTTTGGCTAAGGCTTTGGCTTGTGCTTTCTTATTGATATACTCAGTGGAATTCAAAAGTCTCGATATTACATAGCTTAGAATTGTGGAGGAGTTCTGTACCTGTATTAATGTGCCACCAATGTTGATGACCCCGAGTGTACTAGCCCAGCTGCCCTCTGAGCACAGTTGAATCTTGTTAGAGTTTGTCACGATTTTCCAGTCTTGTTCCCAACTTGCTGTGGCTGCTAGTTCCTCCTTCGTCTTCCTTATGACTGAATGTTGTTTAGTTCCATGGCCAGCAGGCATCCACGACACTACATGGATGACATTGTCCGCGAATTGATTGATAATAGTGTCGTTATAAATAGGGCGTGGCAAATGGTTTACAAAGAGATTGAAGAGGAGTGGGCTGATGCACGATCCCTGAGGAACTCCTGCTGTCGGGATAAAGGCTTCTGCTTCCTTGTTGTTAAACATTGGAATTATTGATCTATGGCTTAGAATTATTTGTACTAGTCTTAGGAGGGTCCAGTTGTGGTGTGGTATGGATTGCAGCTTGAAGAGCAGACCATTATGCCATAGACTGTTAAAGGCCTTGTTGACATCTCTGGTTGCTATTAATGCTGTCTGGTGCTGTTTCCTGATACCGGCGTTCTGCCTCATAAATGATGTTGATGGCATGTTGCGTTGATCTGTGGTTCCTAAAACCAAACTGTTTTTCTGTATACAGATGGTGGTACTCCATGTAGTAGTTAATGCGATTTGACAGTATTTTCTCAAAGCACTTTCCTGTCGACTCCAACAGGGAGATAGGCCTATAGTTTCCAGGGACATGTTTGCTGTTGCATGGCTTCGGGATAAAGATCATTTTGGCAGTTTTAAATACTTGTGGGTAGTGGCCTGAGACGAGGATGGCGTTGAAGACATTGATCAGGGACTGCAGGTAGTTTAGAGGTAGACACTTCAGTTGGTTGACTGTTATTCCTGACAAACCTGGCGCTTTGTTCCTCGTTTTCTTTAATACTTCTATCAGCTCCCGTAAGGAGATGGATCGGGTGGTCAGGGTCGAGGAGTGCGGTGTCCACTAGAGGCCTGCTAGCCAGGTTCTCCACGTTTTCAGCAACCCATTGGTTGACTGTACGGTGGTTGTCATTGTTGATTTGGCTGTTGTTTTCTGTAAAGATTCCCTCCCAAACTAATCCCATGAGATTAGCCTGCAGGTGTGCATCTTCCACTCTGGTGGTTATTACCTCGTTGTTGTCATCAGTATATGTATAGTTGAGGTGCGACAGTGGCGTCTTTGATGATCCTAGGAGTTGTCTGATCTTTCCCCAGACTCTGGCAGGTTCTCTCTTGTACTGGTTCACTTGGTTGACTAGTGTACCCCAAATATGACTTTTGTGTAGGAGCGTGAGGCCCAAGACTTCACGTCTGAGGGACTGAATGATATGGAGGGATGGCTGGCCTGTGCGTAGGCGCCTCACACATTCTTGTTGGTAATGCCTCATTTTATCCTTGATCTCTCTGGTTGGTTTGTATTGCTGAATTATTCTGGTGTTAGTTAGGTCACAATTGGCCATAGTTGCTTCAGTGATGCGAGTATGTATGGAGGCAATTACTGCGTCAATGTCCTGGACCGGTTGGTTGTCAAGATCAGTGCCAAGGAACTCCATATATGGGCGAAGTCGAACTGTGGTTTAGATTGGGTCTAAATTCTAAAGGGAGATGCTTGGAGGTGGAGAATAACAGGTATGTGATCTGAACCCGCATCACTACCTGGGAGTATTCTACTGTGAAAGATATTGCATTCAACATTCGTCAGTATAATATCAGGTTTTCCTTGGTGGTTACCTACACAGGTTTTAAAGTAGGGACCCAAGAAGGTTAAGTTCCTCGCTGTCATGAGTATTATATAATAGTTGATCTTTGATGTCATCACGTCCATTGGTGTCATTGAAAATTGCTGCATGGTGTGCATTAAAGTCCCCTGCAAGGATCGTTGGGGCATTTCTGTTGAGCACCTTGTGAATGGCTCTCGAGGGGATGGAGTGCTGGCCTGGGGGATGTAGGCAGTTAAAATAGCAAGTGGGCCATGATTCGTGACTATTTCCACAGCTAGGGAGCATATTTCCACAGTTAGGGAGCATATTTCCACAGCTAGGGGCATTTTCTTCTTGGAGGTAGATGTTGGTGAAGAAGCAGCCCAGCTTGATGAGCACCGCAACACCTCTATTCTGCCCAGAGTTCCTTTCAGTGGTCGTGTATCCATAGAGTTTAATGTGTTGGTCTGGGCGTGCAGAAGTGTCGTTTAATAGGATGACTTCAGGGTGATAGTTACATGCTTCCAGCTCTAGTAAATATTTGTTGTTGAAAAAGTGCCTTATGTAAGTGCCTTATGTTAACTTGCATAATTGTAATCCCCATTAGTGTTTGGTGTTTCTGAAGGGGTATGGTGACCTTTCAGGCTGCTTCTTTTGCTGGCCTTTTTTCTTAGCTGTCTGTACAGGTTTCGTTTCCCTTATCTGGTGTGCTTCCCTCTGCCCCTCGCTTGTGCTCTGCTTCCTCCTCCTCTTCTTCCTCCTCTTTTGCTACATCTTCCTCTTCCGTTTCATCATCTTCTTCTTCTTCATCTCCTGAGGCTTGTTCGTCTTCCACTACTTCAGTGGTAGACGTATCTGGCAGCTTTCTCAAAACCCAAATGTCGAGTACACAATGTGTCAACTTTAAGAAAGAGTAAACATGCACTCTCTAGAACATTATATTGTAGAATGTCCCATATTGACTGACTTTCGCCCTCCTGGGCTAAGGTATGCTGAACTGTGTAATTACTATATGAGTACTGGAACACTTGATGATATATTGGACTTGTACCCAAGATTAACCATGTAATGTATCAATTATGAAATGTACGTGATGTAACTATATAACCTGAGCTTGTAAAAGCACCTTCATCACCTTCAGTGATTAAGTTCTTAATTGCACACTAGTTTCTCTATCAGCTATCTCACTCTGTCAGAGTAAAAGAGACAAATGTATGTGAATGCATGTGTGTGTGTATATATGTATGTATACATGTATGTATATATGTATGTGTACATATATATGTGTGTACTCACCTATTTCCCTATCATACCTAGTTTTAAAAGTATGAATAGTATTTGCTTCCACAACCTGTTCTCCAAGTGCATTCCATTTTTCCATTACTCTCACGCTAAAAGAAAATTTCCTAACATCTCTGTGACTCATCTGAGTTTCCAGTTTCCACCCATGTCCCCTCGTTCTGTTATTATTACGTGTGAACATTTCATCTATTTCCACTTTGTCAATTCCCCTGTGTATTTTATATGTCCCTATCATATATCCTCTCTCCCTTCTTTTCTCTAGTGTCGTAAGGTTCAGTTCCTTCAGACGCTCTTCATATCCCATCCCTCGTAACTCTGGGACAAGCCTCGTCGCAAACCTCTGAACCTTCTCCAGTTTCTTTATGTGTTTCTTCAGGTGGGGCTCCATGATGGCGCGGCATACTCTAAGACAGGTCTCACGTAGGCAGTGTAAAGTGCCCTAAAAGCCTCCTCATTTAGGTTTCTGAATGATGTTCTAATTTTCGCCAGTGTAGAGTACGCTGCTGTCGTTATCCTATTTATATGTGCCTCAGGAGTTAGATTAGGTGTCACATCCACTCCCAGGTCTCTTTCTCGAATCGTTACAGGTAGGCTGTTCCCCTTCATTGTGTACTGTCCCTTTGGTCTCCTGTCACCTGATCCCATTTCCATAGCTTTACATTTACTGGTGTTAAACTCCAGTAGCCATTTCCCTGACCATCTCTGCAACCTGTTTAAGTCCTCTTGGAGGATCCTACAATCCTCGTCTGTCACAACTCTTCTCATTAATTTTGCGTCATCTGCAAACATTGACATGTATGATTCCACTCCTGTAAACATATCATTTAAGTAAATTAGAAAGAGGATTGGTCCCAGCACCGATCCTTGAGATACTCCACTTGTTACTGTTCGCCAGTCCGACTTCTCGCCCCTTACCATTACCCTCTAGCTATTTCCTGTTAGGTAGTTCTTCACCCATACTAGGGCCTTTCCGCTTACTCCTGCCTGCCTCTCAAGTTTGTAAAGCAGTCTCATGTGCGGTACTGTATCAAAGGCCTTTTGGCAGTCAAGAAATATGCAGTCTGCCCAGCCTTCTCTGTCCTGCCTTATCCTTGTTACTTTATCATAGAATTCTAAAAGGTTTGTTAGGCATGATTTCCCTGTCCAGAACCCATGTTGGTGCTTGTTTACAAACCCAATGCTCTCCAGGTGCTCAACAAGTCTTAGCCTAATTATTCTTTCAAGTATTTTGCAGGGGATGCTTGTCAGTGATACGGGTCTGTAGTTAAGTGCCTCCTCCCTATCACCTTTTTTGAAAATCGGTACGACATTTGGCTCCTTCCAGCAACTGGGCAATTCTCCCGACATAAGTGACTTATTAAAGATCATTGCCAGAGGCACGCTGAGAGCCTGCGCTGCCTCTTTAAGTATCCACGGTGATACTTTGTCTGGTCCAACAGCTTTATTTGCATCCTGTGTTGTCAACTGTTTCATTACCTCCTCTGCTGTCACCTCTATATCTGATAGTCTTTCATCTTGGGTAACCCCTTCCAACAATGGGAGCTGCTCAGGCTCGGTAGTGAACACTCCATGGAATTTTGCATTCAGTACCTCGCAGATTTCCTTGTCGCTTTCTGTATATGCCCCTTCTGTTTTCCTCAGTCTTGTCACTTGGTCATTTACCGACATCTTCCTTCTTATATGGCTATGTAGTAATTTAGGTTGCTTTTTTGCTTTGACTGCAATATCATTCTCATAATTTCTTTCCGACACTCGTCTTATGTTAATGTAATCATTCCTAGCTCTGTTACATCTAATCCTGTTGTTCCTCTGTCCTTTGTCTTCTGTACTTCCTCCACTCCCTCCTGCTTCTCACCTTTGCTTCCTGACACTGTCTACTAAACCATGGGTTATTATATTCCCTCCTGCTTTTTTTTCTTTATTGTTGGAATAAATCTCTCTTCAGCCTCCTTGCATTTCAATATGACTTGGTTCATCATACCTTGCACTGTTTTTCCTCTAAGTTCTTCCTCCCACTGCACTTCTCCCAGGTAGTCCCTTATCCTTCTGTAGTCCCCTCGTCTGTAATCAAGTCTCCTTTCCCGGACCTCTTGTCCTTTGGTCACAATTTTAAGCTCCATCATGTAGTCAAAGACTAGGACACAATGGTCACTAGCTCCTAGTGGTATTTCATGTTCCAACTGCTCGATGTCTTCTACATTCTGGGTGAAAATGAGATCTAATAGGCTGGGCGTATCCCCTCCTCTTTCCCATGGTATCTTCTTTCACATGCTGTGTTAGGAAATTCCTGTCAATAACGTCTACCAGCTTCGCTCCCCTAGGTCTCCTCCCCGCCATGGGGATTCCTAGTTTCCCAATCTATCTCTCCGTGATTTAGGTCCCCCATGACCAGCAGTTTCGCTCTCATTCTATGCGCTAAAGTTGCTGCCCTCTGCAGTTCATCTATACATGTCTTGTTGCTGTCCTCGTACTCCTGCCTGGGCCTTCTACTGTTTGGTGGGGGATTGTAGAGTATCAAGATTACAATCTTCTTCCCATCCACTGTCAGAGTTCCATGTATGAAGCTCGTGCTTTCATTGGTACCCAGATTTTCCAGCTCATCAAACTTCCATTTCCGCTTTATTAGGAGTGCCACTCCTCCTCCCTGTCTCTGTGTCCTTTCTTTTCTTATCACCTGGTAACCCTCTGGAAAGATTGCATCCGAGATCATGCCATTTCTTTTAGTTTCCACTATTGCCACTATGTCTGGGTCTGCCTCACTAACTCTTTCTTTTATCTATTCTGCTTTATTGGCTACCCCATCAGCATTGGTGTACCAAACCTTGAGACTCTTCCTGGAAACTCGGGTGTCAGAGTTCCCCCTTTCACCAGGGGTCTGGGGGGAACTGGGGGTGTCTGGGGGGCGAGTGGGGGCTGTGGGGGTGAATGGTGGGGGGTGCTAGGGGGGTGCCTGGGAGTGCCTGGTGTGTCACAGTGGGCGCCGGGCTGGGAGTGTCACAGTGGGCGCCGGGCTGGGAGTGTCACAGTGGGCGCTGGGCTAGGTGTGTCACAGTGGGCGCCGGGCAGGGTGTGTCACAGTGGGCGCCGGGCTAGGTGTGTCACAGTGGGCGCCGGGCTGGGTGTGTCACAGTGGGCGCCGGGCTGGGAGTGTCACAGTGGGCGCCGGGCTGGGTGTGTCACAGTGGGCGCCGGGCTGGGAGTGTCACAGTGGGCGCCGGGCTGGGAGTGTCACAGTGGGCGCCGGGCTGGGTGTGTCACAGTGGGCGCCGGGCAGGGAGTGTCACAGTGGGCGCCGGGCTAGGTGTGTCACAGTGGGCGCCGGGCTGGGTGTGTCACAGTGGGCGCCGGGCTGGGAGTGTCACAGTGGGCGCCGGGCTGGGTGTGTCACAGTGGGCGCCGGGCTGGGAGTGTCACAGTGGGCGCCGGGCTGGGAGTGTCACAGTGGGCGCCGGGCTGGGTGTGTCACAGTGGGCGCCGGGCAGGGAGTGTCACAGTGGGCGCCGGGCTGGGAGTGTCACAGTGGGCGCCGGGCTGGGTGTGTCACAGTGGGCGCCGGGCTGGGTGTGTCACAGTGGGCGCCGGGCAGGGAGTGTCACAGTGGGCGCCGGGCAGGGAGTGTCACAGTGGGCGCCGGGCAGGGAGTGTCACAGTGGGCGCCGGGCTGGGTGTGTCACAGTGGGCGCCGGGCAGGGAGTGTCACAGTGGGCGCCGGGCTGGGTGTGTCACAGTGGGCGCCGGGCTGGGAGTGTCACAGTGGGCGCCGGGCTGGGAGTGTCACAGTGGGCGCCGGGCTGGGAGTGTCACAGTGGGCGCCGGGCTGGGTGTGTCACAGTGGGCGCCGGGCTGGGTGTGTCACAGTGGGCGCCGGGCAGGGAGTGTCACAGTGGGCGCCGGGCTGGGAGTGCCACAGTGGGCGCCGGGCAGGGAGTGTCACAGTGGGCGCCGGGCTGGGAGTGTCACAGTGGGCGCCGGGCTGGGAGTGTCACAGTGGGCGCCGGGCTGGGAGTGTCAAAGTGGGCGCCGGGCAGGGAGTGTCACAGTGGGCGCCGGGCTGGGAGTGTCACAGTGGGCGCCAGGCTGGGAGTGTCACAGTGGGCACCAGGCTGGGAGTGTCACAGTGGGCGCCAGGCTGGGAGTGTCACAGTGGGCGCCGGGCTGGGAGTGTCACAGTGGGCGCCGGGCAGGGAGTGTCACAGTGGGCGCCGGGCTGGGAGTGTCACAGTGGGCGCCGGGCTGGGTGTGTCACAGTGGGCGCTGGGCTGGGAGTGTCACAGTGGGCGCCGGGCAGGGTGTGTCACAGTGGGCGCCGGGCTGGGAGTGTAACAGTGGGCGCCGGGCTGGGAGTGTCACAGTGGGCGCCAGGCTGGGTGTGTCACAGTGGGCGCCGGGCTGGGAGTGTCACAGTGGGCGCCGGGCTGGGAGTGTCACAGTGGGCGCCGGGCAGGGAGTGTCACAGTGGGCGCCGGGCTGGGAGTGTCACAGTGGGCGCCGGGCAGGGAGTGTCACAGTGGGCGCCGGGCTGGGAGTGTCACAGTGGGCGCTGGGCTGGGTGTGTCACAGTGGGCGCTGGGCTGGGAGTGTCACAGTGGGCGCCGGGCAGGGTGTGTCACAGAGGGCGCCGGGCTGGGAGTGTCACAGTGGGCGCCGGGCTGGGAGTGTCACAGTGGGCGCCGGGCTGGGTGTGTCACAGTGGGCGCTGGGCTGGGTGTGTCACAGTGGGCGCTGGGCTGGGTGTGTCTCAGTGGGCGCCGGGCTGGGAGTGTCACAGTGGGCGCTGGGCTGGGTGTGTCACAGTGGGCGCCTGGCAGGGTGTGTCACAGTGGGCGCCGGGCAGGGAGTGTCACAGTGGGCGCCGGGCTGGGTGTGTCATAGTGGGCGCCGGGCTGGGAGTGTCACAGTGGGCGCCGGGCTGGGAGTGTCACAGTGGGCGCTGGGCAGGGAGTGTCACAGTGGGCGCCGGGCTGGGAGTGTCACAGTGGGCGCCGGGCAGGGAGTGTCACAGTGGGCGCCGGGCTGGGAGTGTCACAGTGGGCGCCGGGCAGGGAGTGTCACAGTGGGCGCCGGGCTGGGAGTGTCACAGTGGGCGCCGGGCTGGGAGTGTCACAGTGGGCGCCAGGCAGGCAGTGTCACAGTGGGCGCCAGGCAGGGAGTGTCACAGTGGGCGCCGGGCTGGGAGTGTCACAGTGGGCGCCGGGCTGGGAGTGTCACAGTGGGCGCCGGGCAAGGAGTGTCACAGTGGGCGCCGGGCAGGGTGTGTCACAGTGGGCGCCGGGCTGGGTGTGTCACAGTGGGCGCCGGGCTGGGAGTGTCACAGTGGGCACCGGGCTGGGTGTGTCACAGTGGGCGCCGGGCTGGGTGTGTCACAGTGGGCGCCGGGCTGGGTGTGTCACAGTGGGCGCCGGGCTGGGTGTGTCACAGTGGGCGCCGGGCTGGGAGTGTCACAGTGGGCGCCGGGCTGGGAGTGTCACAGTGGGCGCCGGGCTGGGAGTGTCACAGTGGGCGCCGGGCTGGGAGTGTCACAGTGGGCGCCGGGCTGGGTGTGTCATAGTGGGCGCTGGGCTGGGTGTGTCACAGTGGGCGCTGGGCTGGATGTGTCACAGTGGGCGCCGGGCTGGGAGTGTCACAGTGGGCGCCGGGCTGGGAGTGTCACAGTGGGCGCCGGGCTGGGAGTGTCACAGTGGGCGCCGGGCTGGGTGTGTCACCAGTGGGCGCCGGGCAGGGTGTGTCACAGTGGGCGCCGGGCTGGGTGTGTCACAGTGGGCGCCGGGCTGGGTGTGTCACAGTGGGCGCCGGGCTGGGAGTGTCACAGTGGGCGCCGGGCTGGGAGTGTCACAGTGGGCGCCGGGCTGGGAGTGTCACAGTGGGCGCCAGGCAGGCACTGTCACAGTGGGCGCCAGGCAGGGAGTGTCACAGTGGGCGCCGGGCTGGGAGTGTCACAGTGGGCGCCGGGAGTAGTAGGGAGTACAGCTCACAGAACATTTTTTTTTTTTGGGGGGCGGAGGACCCCTGTGAGTTGTACAGCTCACAGAACATTTTTTTTTTTGGGGCGGAGGACCCCTGTGAGTTGTACAGCTCACAGAACATTTTTTTTTTTTCAGACGAGAGGACCCCTGTGAGATGTACAGCTCACAGAACATTTTTTTTTTTCAGGCCAGAGGAACCCTTGTGCGGTGTAAGACGCACAGACGAATTTTTGTTATTCTTGAAATTCGTGTGTAGCGCTTTAGGGTTTTCAGGTGAATTTGGGGAGTCACAGATTTGGAATTAGGGAATTCTTATAATGAAAAATAATGTCATATGAGTTTGTTAAAGTTCTTATGAGAAAAATAATTTCCAAGACATAGAAGTTTGTTAAGGCCTTATGGGACAAATTCAAGTAATGTATGTAGCTCTTTAGGGCTTCCAGGAGAACTCTACGGACATGTTTTTACATGTTTTCAACTTACAAAATCGTCTATGTAAGCCTTAGTTATTCATATAAATTTAGAAAATCACCTGTGCGGGCCAGGGTTTTCAGGGTTTCGTACATCACACCCCCCTCCCTCCCCCCTTACCTCATAATCTCTCGCGTCACCTTTATTTACTTTACTCCCGGCCAGCCAGTCGGCTCTTATCATATCTTATCTTCTCCATAATATCTCGACCGTCCCTCCTCTCTCTCTCTCTCTCCTTTCATTCAGTTCAGTTCAACTATTTTCCAACATCGTATGTTTTCTCCTTTTCATTAAGCAAGTCAGTTTTTTACACAAATAAATCGCGTTAGTAAGCATGTTCTAGCTCACGTTCCCCACCTTAGTCCCCTGTCGTATAATGAATACTATCATTCCAATCCCTCTAAAATTTAAAAATAATCATATTTCAAACGTAGTTCAATACAGTAATTTAGTTACCAAGCTCCAGCGCTTGTCCTCCGCCTTAGCTCTCTCTCGTATCTTCGTTAGTAACAGTCCAATTTCCCTGAAATTTTTACCCTCTGTATTTCAGGCTCCGTAAATAAGATCAAAACAGTTATCGAGCTCCAGCGCTTGTCCCCCACCTTAGTTCGTTTATACAAGATCGTTAGTAACAGTCCAATTTCCCTGAAATTTTTACCCTCTGTATTTCAGACACCGTAAATAAAATCAAGTCAGTTATCGAGCTCCAGCTCTCGTCCCCGCCTTAGTTCTCCTTCGTATCTTTGTAAATAACCCATCAATTTCCCTGAAATTTTTACCCTCTGTATTTCAGATACCGTAAATAAAATCAAGTCAGTTACTGAGCTCCAGCTCTCATCCCCCCACCCTCTTCCACCCTCAAGTCTTTAACCCATCAATTTCCCTGAAATTTTTACCCTCTGTATTTCAGACATAGTAAATATGAAGTAAACAATTATAAAACTCTAGCTCTTGTCCTCTGTCCAAGTTCACTCCGGTAAATTCAGTACTCTCAGTCCAAATCCCCCTGAGATTTAAACACCCAACTACATTTTCAGACATAGTAAATAAAAACCAGTTCAGTTATCAAGTTTCAACTCTTGTGCCCCAGCTTAGTTCATTTTGTACAAGTTCTTTATTTCCAACTAAATCATCCTAAGATTTAAGATCACCTTATTTTCTAACGTAGTAAAATTAATCAGGGCATTAACCAAGCTCCATTCCCTCAGCCTTAGATCATCAGACATAAATATTTTCGATCAAGTCCGTCTCCAGCTTAACTCTTACCCTTTCCCTCCCTTACCTTCTCATCCCCAACGTACCCAAACCTTCAATAATCGTACTGTATTTGCATATTTTCTCTATATTCACTGTGTTCTTCGTATTCTCATCCGTGTTCACTCCATGTTCTTCAAATGTTCACAGTCCCATTCAGTTCATATTTTCACAAGTATCTCCATTTTTTATGTAATATTTCTCTTAGTCTCATTATGTTCTCTACAAATTCTAGTCATATTTTCTATGTTTTCATATTCATCACATGTTCTCTTTACAACTTTTATACTCAATATTCATGCTAACTTCCATATTTTGTGTTCTTTGTCAATATTCATGTTCCTCTACAAGATCATGTTCCTCACAAGATCACTTCGTTTTTCACCTTCACTTACATGTTTTCTACATTCTTTTGTCATATTCTCCATGTTCTTCACAAGTCCATTGTTCATTCTTTGTAATCCCTATTCTCCTTATCATGTTTTCATGTTCTCTGTAAGTTCATATTCCCAGCATGTTCACTGTATTCATCAACTTTCTTACATGTGTTCTTTGCCATGTTCCCCATATGTTCTCTGGGGTTTTCCCCTTACATGTTATTTAACGTTCCTTAACTAAAAAAATCTTTCGCCAATCAACTAAAAACATAGTCACTTTCGTCATTTCTCAACTAAACCTATTATCCAGTCAACTAAAAATAGTCAGAAATAGCCTCGTTCAACACTGTTCTTAACTAAAACAACCTTTCTCTTAGCTGAAAATTGTCAAAGGAAACTTCTTTCAGCACTTTCTTAACAGCCGCTATGTTTCATCAGGAAAAAATTGTCAAAGGAAACTTTCCAAAACTGTTCATAACTAGCTTTTATCCATCGTCAATCAACTAAATAATAACTTTCATCATTTCTTAACTAAACTTATTCCCCAGTCATCAGAAAATAGCCGTGTTCTTCATGTTTCATTGTCATTTCATAACTAAAATTATCCATCAATCAACAGAAAAAGTCATATTCATCATTTCGTAACAGCCATTATGTTTTCGTCAAGTAAGAAAATATAGTCAAAGATATCTATCATCGTCGTTCTTAACTTCCATTTATACTTTGTGGAGCACTAAAAATAGTCAAATGTAACTTTTTCAACACTTTCGTAACTAAAATTATATGTCGCTAAGTAAGAAAAATAGTCAAATGTAACTTTTTCAGCACTTTCGTAAAAATTATATGTCGTTAAGTAAGAAAAATAGTCAAAGGTGCTCTCCGTAACACCAAAGTTACTCTTCGAGAAATCAAAGACACTCTTCAATACATCAAGGACTTACTCAAAGATACCAAAGTTACACTCTAAGACATCCTTCGAGACATCAAAGACATCCTTTAAGACTTCAAGGGCACTCTTCGAGATATCAAAAGACACTCTCAAACACTCAAATTTACTCGCATCCTCAAAGTTATTCTCAGAGTCATCAAAAAGTTAATCTCAGTCATCAAAATGCTATTCTCTAAGTAGCCTTTCGTTCATCAGAGAAACTTTCTAAGACATCTTCGTTCATTAAAGTTAATCTCAGAGGCATAAAAGTTATTCTCGGAGCTATCAAAATTAATCTCTAAAACAACAAAAGTTAATCTCTGTCATCAAAGTTGATCTGCAAGATATCTTCGAGACGTCAAAGTTACTTTTCATTACATCAAAGACGCATTCAAATACTACCCATGTTCTCAGAAGTCATTCTCTAAGCCATCAATGTTCTTCTCTAAGACATAAAAGTTATTCTCTATGTCATCAAAAAGTTATTCTCTGAGCTAACAAAATACTACTCATGTTCTCAAAGACATTCTCCAATTCGTCAATGTTGTTTCAAAGAGATCAAAGTTAATCTCAGAGTTATCCAAAGACATTCTCAAAGTCATCTAAAGTTATTCTCTAAGACATCAATGTTCTTCTCTAAGACATAAAAGTTATTCTCTATGTCATCAAAAAGTTATTCTCTGAGCTAACAAAATACTACTCATGTTCTCAAAGACATTCTCCAATTCGTCAATGTTGTTTCAAAGACATCAAAGTTAATCTCAGAGTTATCCAAAGACATTCTCAAAGTCATCTAAAGTTATTCTCTAAGACATCAAAGTTATTCTAAGAGTTATCAAAGTTATTCGCAGTCATGTTATGTTATTCTCTAACTCACTTTTGTTCATCAAAGTTGATCTCAGAGTTAACAAAGGTAATCTCTAACTCACTCTCGTTCATCAAAGTTGTTTCAAAGACATCAAAGTTAATCTCAGAGTTATCCAAAGATATTCTCATGTCCACAAAGTTAATCCAAGAGACGTCAAAGTTAATCTCAGACATCTTCGTTCATAAAAGTTATTCTCAGAGACATCTAAAGTTATTCTTTAAGACAACAAAGTCTTTCTCAGAGTCATCAAAGTTTTTCTCAGAGTCACCTTTGTTATTCAAAGAAGCCTTCTGAGACATCCTCGTTCAACAAAAACTGTCCTCAGAGCCATCAAAAAGTTAAATACAGTCGTCAAAGTTATTCTCTAAGTATCTTTTCGTTCATCAGAGAAGCTTTCTAAGACATCTTTGTTCATCCAAGTTGTTCTCTAAGACATCAATCTTGTTCTCTAAGACATCAAAGATGTTCTCTAAATCATAAAAGTTAATCTCTAAGTTACCTTCGTTCGTCAGAGAAACTTTCCAAACATCTTTGTTCATCAAACTTGTTTCAAAGTCATCAAAAGTTAATCTAAGACATCTTTTTTCATCAAAGTTATTTTCAGAGACATCTAAAGTTATTATGTAAGACATAAAAGTTATTCTCAGAGTCATCAAATGTTATTCTCGAAGTCATCAAAGATATTTTCAGAGACATCTAAAGTTAATTTCTATGTTATAAAAGTTATTCTCAGAGACATCTAAAGTTAATCTTGGCCATCAAAGTTGTTCTCTAAACATCAATGTTGTTCTCCAAGACATCAAAGATGTTCTCAAAATCATAAAAGTTATTCCCAGAGCTATCAAAGTTATTCTCAAAGTCATCAAAGTTATTCAAAGAGCTAACAAAAGTTATTCTCTAAGTAACCTTTCGTTCATCAGAGAAGCTTTCTAAGACATCTTCGTTCATCAATGTTGTTCTCTAAGACACCTTCGTTCATCAAAGAAACTCTCCTTCTTCCATCATGTTATTCTTTAAGACATCTTCAGTTATAAAATTTTCTCTCCAAAATGTAACTAGTTCAGCTTTTCATACCAAGCCTGCACTTGTTAAAATATATTTTCGCAGTCACTTTACCCTAAAACTGTTCTCTGAACTATCCTAACTTAACTTACCTTACCTTACCTATCTTACCTAACTTTACCTATCTTACCTAACTTAACCTGCATAACCTAACTTTACCTATCCTAACCTAACTTACCTTACCTTACCTAACTTTACCTATCTTACCTAACTTACCTAACTTTACCTATCCTATCCTAACATAACTTACCTTACCTTACCTACCTTTCCTAACTTAACCTGCTTAACCTATCTTACCTAACTTTACCTATATTACCTTACCATACCTTACCTATCTTACTGACTTTACCTATCTTACCTAACTTAACCTGCATAACCTAACTTTACCTATGTTACCTTACCTACCTTTCCTAACTTAACCTGCTTAACCTATCTTACCTAACTTTACCTATATTACCTTACCATACCTTACCTATCTTACTGACTTTACCTATCTTACCTAACTTAACCTGCATAACCTAACTTTACCTATGTTACCTTACCTACCTTACCTATCTTACCTAACCTAACCTAACCTAACTTTACCTATGTTACCTTACCTTACCTACCTTTCCTAACTTAACCTGCTTAACCTATCTTACCTAACTTTACCTATCCTATCCTAACCTAACTTGTCTTACCTAACTTAATCTTACTTTCCCAAACTGATGTATCCTAACTTATCTAGTCAAACCAGACATGATCTAACTTAAGTATTCCTTCTTGTCTTTGTGTTTCGTCAATCATTGTCTCATATTCATTTACTCATTTCATTAGTTAATTTCTCAAATGGTCACTTATGCATTTCAAGTGCTATTTTGTTAGAGATTGGATATTTAAGCATTTCAAAGAATTATAATTTCTCAAATGGACGTTTTGCATTTCAAGTGCTATTTGTTAGAGATTGGATATTTAAGCATTTCAAAGAATTTTTGTTATATATGGGCATTTACTCATTTCAAGGGATAATTTTCTCAAATGGACGTTTTTGCATTTCAAGTGTTATTTGTTTAAGATTGGGTATTTAACCATTTCAAAGGATTTTTTGTTATATATGGGAACTTACTCGTTTCAAGGGCTAATTTCTCAAATGGTCACTTATGCATTTCAAGTGCTATTTGTTATATATGGGCATTTACTCATTTCAAGGGATAATTTCTCAAATGGACGTTTTTGCATTTCAAGTGTTATTTGTTTAAGATTGGGTATTTAACCATTTCAAAGGATTTTTTGTTATATATGGGAACTTACTCGTTTCAAGGGCTAATTTCTCAAATGGTCACTTATGCATTTCAAGTGCTATTTGTTATATATGGGCATTTACTCATTTCAAGGGATAATTTCTCAAATGGACGTTTTTGCATTTCAAGTGTTATTTGTTTATAACGTTAACGTTTATAATTATGTTTATTTATATTTGTTTATAACCAACATCAACACAAACACAGGACGGTACCAACATCAACACAAACACAGGACGGGACCAACATCAACACAAACACTGGACGGGACCAACATCAAGACAAACACAGGTCGGGACCAACATCAACACAAACACTGGACGGGACCAACATCAACACAAACACAGGACGGTACCAACATCAACACAAACACAGGACGGGACCAACATCAACACAAACACTGGACGGGACCAACATCAAGACAAACACAGGTCGGGACCAACATCAACACAAACACTGGACGGGACCAACATCAACACAAACACTGGACGGGACCAACATCAACACAAACACAGGACGGGACCAACATCAACACAAACACTGGACGGGACCAACATCAACACAAACACAGGACGGGACCAACATCAACACAAACACTGGACGGGATCAACATCAACACAAACACTGGACGGGACCAACATCAACACAAACACTGGACGGGATCAACATCAACACAAACACTGGACGGGACCAACATCAACACAAACACTGGACGGGATCAACATCAACACAAACACTGGACGGGACCAACATCAACACAAACACTGGACGGGACCAACATCAACACCCACACATTTACCGCCGGGGAAGAGAACGTCAACACCATTACTCTTTGAGTGCAAATAAACAGGATAAACTCGTCAATCGTCTTGTTTCTCATGAAAAGGGATGGAAGCGGTCTATTGAAGTAGAGGAGTCTTTCAAGAAGCGTCATTCCTTACTCCACCGTCCGTCTTGTGAGATTAAAATATCAGGAGGAGGAGAAGGAGAGATGAAGGAAGAGAGGAGGAATATGGGGAGACATCAGGGAGAAACGCGGCTTATCAGGAGACTATGACCAAATTCCTTCCACCAAGAACACTGTGTGTTTATTATTATTATTATAATTTTGTGCATTCTACCTTATTTAAGACAAATATTATAATAATTATTACTTTGTTTTATTATTATTATTATTATTATTATTATTATTGTTATTATTATTATTATTATTATCATTATTGTATTATATTATTATTGGTTTTTAAACGTTACTCAGGAGAAGGAGACAAAGAACCAATACTAAATAATGAACGAATAGCGAGACAGAGAGAAACCTGCAAGATATATCAACTAAACATAATTTTCACTATTAAATTACTGACAAAATGTTGCATATCAATATCTGAAAACGGGAGGCGACAAGTCTGCCAGAGTAGAAACTTTTATTGCGACGAATCCGTGCATTCCCAGATTAAACTTAGACTGGTACGTGCACTCCCAGATTAAACTTATGACTGGTACGTGCACTCCCAGATCAAACTTATGACTGGTACGTGCACTCCCAGATCAAACTTATGACTGGTACGTGCACTCCCAGATCAAACTTATGACTGGTACGTGCACTCCCAGATCAAACTTATGACTGGTACGTTCACTCCCAGATCAAACTTATGACTGGTACGTGCACTCCCAGATCAAACTTATGACTGGTACGTGCACCCCCAGATCAAACTTATGACTGGTACGTGCACCCCCAGATCAAACTTATGACTGGTACGTGCACTCCCAGATCAAACTTATGACTGGTACGTGCACTCCCATATCAAACTTATGACTGGTACGTGCTCTCCCAGATCAAACTTAGACTGGTACGTGCACCCCCAGATCAAACTTATGACTGGTACGTGCACTCCCAGATCAAACTTAGACTGGTACGTGCACTCCCAGATCAAACTTATGACTGGTACGTGCACTCCCAGATCAAACTTATGACTGGTACGTGCACTCCCAGATCAAACTTATGACTGGTACGTGCACTCCCAGATCAAACTTATGACTGGTACGTGCACTCCATGATCAAACTTATGACTGGTACGTGCACTCCCAGATCAAACTTATGACTGGTACGTGCACCCCCAGATCAAACTTATGACTGGTACGTGCACTCCCAGATCAAACTTATGACTGGTACGTGCACTCCCATATCAAACTTATGACTGGTACGTGCTCTCCCAGATCAAACTTATGACTGGTACGTGCACTCCCAGATCAAACTTATGACTGGTACGTGCACTCCCAGATCAAACTTATGACTGGTACGTGCACTCCCAGATCAAACTTATGACTGGTACGTGCACTCCCATATCAAACTTATGACTGGTACGTGCTCTCCCAGATCAAACTTATGACTGGTACGTGCACTCCCAGATCAAACTTATGACTGGTACGTGCACTCCCAGATCAAACTTATGACTGGTACGTGCACTCCCAGATCAAACTTATGACTGGTACGTGCACTCCCAGATCAAACTTATGACTGGTACGTGCACTCCCAGATCAATCTCACCAGCTTGACTTCCCTTTATTGGAACAACCGGCCCATTGGGGCACTAAAATATGAGTCACATTGTCAAAGGAACCACACACACACACACACACACACACACACACACACACACACACACACACACACACACACACACATACACACACACACACACACACACACACACACACACACACACACACACACACACACACACACACACACACACACACACACACACACACACACACACACACACACACACACACACAACAACTTACACACACACACACACACACACACTGTTATGATCTCAGCCTACAGGAGAAACGAGTCTCCCTCCTTGAGAGTTATTCATCAAGCCTGACCTGATTAGAAGGTCTAGCAAATATTGAGGTGATAACGCATATGTAAAATAGTTGCTTGGATATGTATAACAGTTTGAGATTATGGGCAATGAAGGAGAAAACAGATAAATGACTGGCTAGGAGATGTGGACATTTTGCTGGAGGCGTGAGGCTCGCTTCCGGAGGACCTTGACCTCACTTGAGTGCCAGACATCGCAGGGGGTAGCCGCGCTCCGTTGAGCTCCCATCAGAAAGGAACCCCTAGTGATATATCTCGAAGAGAAGAGAAGTGTGTAGACGTGCCAGCTGTGTAACCGAGCTGGGAACGTTGTGGTCTCAAGTCCTGGTCGAAGAAGAGAGTATCAAGCCGGCCAGAGACATTATTGTGGGCCGTGGGAGCGCCCTGACCAGACGCCGTCAGAGGGAAAGCGCCCTCGACCAGCCGATCTGTGGTAAGCACGATATACGCCAGTTCATAGTGATCACTTGTAGTTGGTCGTGTGCCCAGCGACAGTAGCAATGTTTATTTATAAGTTAGACATGTTTTAATAAGGCAGAAGGCCTGAAATAGGAGAGTGAAGAGGGAGGAACACGGAGCGACGTCCGCCCCCTCTGAGCGCTGGCGGACGACTGAGGGAGCCCGGCTCCGGATGGAGGAAGACCCTCCCAGTGAGTGAGGACCGCCGCCAGGCGAGGTGGAGTATGGACCCGCCCAAAACGGGGGAGTCCACTCTCACTGTATGTAGAGAACAGATAGAGGTTTGAGGCAAGCATATTGTGTGGTTATTTTTGTTTATGTGTTAAAGGGGAACGTTTTATTGGAGTGTCGATGGGTTGCAGGTTTGTCTTTTGGGGAAGAAGTTGCTGAGAACTTCGAAGCCAGCAGATGAAGTAATTGATGAGACTCCAAAGGTAGTGGAGCAGAGGACCTCGAGCTGTGAGGAGAAGCAGCAGTGAAGAGGAGTGTCACGTGCTTCTGTAGAGGTGGAGAAGCACCATACTTGCTCGGGGAAACTTCATGGTGTAGCAGCCAAGAGAGCTGTGGAGGACCCTAGCAGAAGGGTGAAGCACCGTAGTTGCTCAAGGAAACTTCATGATAGCAGCCTGGAGGAGCTGCAGAGGATCCTGGTAGTGAAGCCCGGAAGAACCTAAGGATATTAGGGTAGTGAACTTCCATAGGTGGAAGGGGAAGTTCTGGTGGATTACTTATAGGGAGTTGATAGTGTTTGGTTGTCACTAGCGTGCAAGACGCAGTGAGAGGTGAGTGACTGTTGGCATTCTTACGTCAAGGAGTTTTTTATACTGAAGTATCAATGAACATTTATACTGGTATATGTTATTGCATTCAAATGCTGATTTTCTGTATATATATGTTATCTTGCTGATGGTGCAACAGTGTATGTAGACTTGATCAACTTGAGGAGGTTGATAGTATCAGGTGGTGAACCATGAGATAGGATACCACTTGATAAGCTGATAATAGAGTTCTGATGGTGTTGGAGTGCAACCTGATTGTGATATTATAGAGTATAGGATTCATTATTATTATATGTGTGTATGTATCGTGTATGTGCTTTGTCCAGTAAATGTATCCCAATTTGCTGGTGTTTGCCCTCGTCCTAGTGAGGCTTCCCAGGAGGTAGTAAAGAAGGAGAGAGAGAGAGAGAAAGAACCAAGAACCACTGCCGTGGACAGGGTAAAAGGTAATACTAATAAGTCAAAAAGGGGATTGAGGAGATCATATCACCTAGGGAGAGAGTGGGGAGTCACAGCGGCTCGAGTGGGTGTGTGCACGTGACAACGAGGCTAAATGTTGGAGCCGCATCCCCTAAACGTGTGACGTTGAGCCCCTCTCCAAGAGCCAGAAGCGCCAAGGGTGATCTCCTAGTATAAGCACTCTACCGAGTTGTGGGTTGGGTTGTCCGTAGAGAAGGATCAACGAAGACAACACCAACCAACCCACAGTCTATAATAAATTGGGGGCCTGTGTCCGGGAGAGAGAACTGACACACCCACACCCTGTCCAAGAGTGGATTTGTACACCCCTGCTGAGATAAACTGTGTGACCGCAGGTGTATACTCTCTTGGGAAGACTCACAGGACAAAGATGGATAAGGTGCAAGCGTTTGTGGAGTCAGGCAAGCCTGAGGACTTGGAAGGTTGCACGAGGGATCAATTGAAACAAATAGCAGAAAAATGTGGCATTAGGTTGAAAGCATCTAAAGTAGCTGGGATGAAGGATGAGATCCTGAGGCAGTTAAGAGCCAAAAATGAAGCGGCAGAGCAAGGAGCCCAAAAAGGAGCTGAAAGTGGAAAGGAGGATGATGGGCAGGATGAAGTGAGATCCCAGGGATCGAGTAGGAGCAGCAAGAGTAGCCGCAGTAGCAGGAGTAGCCGAAATAGGAGCTTGGAGAGATTCCAGTTAGAGCTCCAGATGCAGCAACAACGAGAGGACAAGGAGAGACAGTTCCAGCTGGAAAAGATGAAATTAGAACTCCAGATGAAAAATGAAGCAGAGAAGGAAAAAGAAAAAACCAGGCTGGAAGTAGAAAAAGAAAAAACCAGACTGGAAATAGAAAAAGAGAAAGCAAGACTAGAGGTGGAGAAAGAAAAAGAGAAAACCAGAGTAAGAGAACTGGAGTTGGAACAGGAGAAAGAAAAAGAGAAAGCAAGGCTAGAGGTGGAAAAAGAAAAAGAGAGAACAAAACAAATGCAGATAGAAGCGAACAGAACCTTGGCTGAGCAAAGGATTGAACATGGGTTGCCAGAGAGCACCACCCAGGTATCACACCCAACAGATGTTAGGGTTAGGGAGAAGGACATTCCCTTGTTTGTGCCCGAAGAGGCAGAGAGCTTCTTCGAGCATTTTGAGAAAGTAGCCAGTATCAAGGAGTGGCCACAGGAGGAATGGGCCCAGCTGGTCCAGTTAAGATTGACCGGTGCAGCCAGGGAGGCATACACCCAATTGTCACTGGAAGAGTGCCAGGATTATGCCACAGTAAAGAGCAGCATATTGCGCTCGTTTCAGTTAACCCCAGAAGCTTATAGGAAGCGCTTCAGAGAGATGATCAAAGTTGGAGCGTGTACGTTTGCTGAGACAGCAAGAGATCTGGAAAGACGATTCCAGAAGTGGATTGAGGCTGCTGGAGTTGGATCTTACGCTGACCTGAAGCAACTGATGGTCATGGAGAAGTTCTTGGAGATGATGCATCCAGAAACAAAGTTCAAGATCCAAAAAGCAGGGATAATGGAGGTGAAAGATGCCGCAGATAGGGCAGATATGATTACTGAAGCATACAAGAGCTTGAGGGAGAACAGAGTGAGAAGCGAGGCGAGACACAGCAATGGCAGACCCAATGGAGTCTGGGGAGGAAGAAATTATGAAAGACCCAGAAGAGTCTGGGGTGAGAAAAATTTTGATAAATGGGCAGATAAAAGTAAGTACCCTAAAACTCAGAAGAGTAGGTCGCGCACTTCGTCTGAAAGTGAAGATGGAGGAGCTAAACAAGAAACTAATCGTTATCCTGGAAATCAAGAGTCCAGTAGAACCCCACAGAGTGCAAGTAGTGTACCTGGCCCGAGGAATTCTCATGTGAGTGGGCAGAGTCAGAGCTACTCTGGTACATATAGAAGAGACTTTACCCAGATGAGATGTTACAATTGTAACGGATTGGGTCACGTAATGCGAGATTGTCGGCAGGGCAAGAGAGTTGTGACCCTGGCCATGTGTGACCCCCGAGGTAAATATACTAATGTGTTCCGAGACAAACCACAGAGAGCGAACTTAGTGAACGAGAGGTATAGGCCATTCATGAGCAAAGGTTGGATCAGCGTAGGAGGCCAACCTGAGGTAGAAGTTGGTATCTTAAGGGATACCGGAGCTAATCAGAGCTTGATTACGAGAAGCCTGATTGGGAATGATCGACGGTTAGCTGGCAGGAGTAAGATGAAGGTATATGGGTTGTTGTCTGAAAGTGACATGCCCGTTTGTACTGTCCAGCTAAGGTCGGAATATGTGTCGGCAGAGGTGATGTTGGGAGTGTGCCCCGACATACCTGTTCCAGGAGTCCAAGTGATCCTGGGGAATGACTTGTGCGGGACAAAGGTGTTGACAAGAGTCATAGCGGAGACTGTGCCAGAGGAGAGCCCAGAAGGCCACGGCACGAGTGGGACACCTGAGAGTGTGAACCTGACTGACATCCGAGGAGATGCGTCAGGAGACCGCCAAGCCATTGAGTACCCTGTCTCGGTAGTGACGAAGGCAGAAGTGGCCGACGAGGAAGACACTGGAGAAGGTGAGACAGTGTCGATTCAGCCAGTGGAAGATATCGATGTAGATATATCATGGCGGTTTGATGAAGGTCCAGCCCAGGAAAATGAAGTCTCGGTGAGGTCAAAAGTGAAGATGGCCCAGCCGAAGAAGAATCATGTGAAGAGAGCGGACCTGAGTAGAGCCCAGACTGCTGAAATTAAGAGTCGGAAGGCGAATGCAACTGTGCTGAGTAGGAATGAGGAAGGATGTGGACATACAGAGGACAAGAGTAGAGCGTCAAGTTGTCCACGAGCACAGAGGCATTTGGGTAGTAGAGTTAAGTTGTTTGAGATGTCAGGAGTTGACATGTTTCACAGAAACCGTAGAGTAGAGATAATGAAGAAGAGTAATAGCCGAGAAAATGAAAGGAGAAGAGACAGTATGTGTGGAGAGATGCTTACGAGCACACAAGGAGAGGTAAAGCGACATGTACGGTCGATTGCTGTTGGATGTAGCACAGCGCTCGGAGAAACTTTTAGGGAAAGAAGAAGAGTTGAAGGAGAAGAAATGGAGTTGTATAGAGGTGAAAAGTGTGGGAAGAGGAAGATGATACAAGCATGGAGGAATAGAGGAAAGCCGAGGACTCGGTGGGAGTCGAACAGGATGAGGTCTCAGATAAATGAGGAGACGAAAAGGAGGAGCGTCGGTGAAGACGATGGAGTGAAGTATGATGACAGGAGACGAAAGTATAATGGCAGTAGATGGAAGAGTGAAGACGACAGAGGAGGTACAGACAGTAGATGTCTGACTCTGGACGTGAAGAGAAGACGAGGAAACGGAGGGTGGAGACAATAAGTAGAGTGGACCGATGGAGTGCAGGCGTCCAAGGAGGACAGCCTAGCCAAGAGGTGCCAGAGAGGTCAGATCATTTGTGAGAAGAACATGTTCCTGGAGAGTTGTGAGCCGGATGTTGCAAGGAGCAACGAACTAATTGTAGACTCCTAAGGGAGTATGTAAGCAGATCAACCGTTCGAACCAATCGGTTGAAGAACGAGACAGTGTGGTGGCGGATGTATTATCCCGAGCTTTGCCACTGGAATAACTCTCAAAAATAAGGGGAGGGGAGTGTTATGATCTCAGCCTACAGGAGAAACGAGTCTCCCTCCTTGAGAGTTATTCATCAAGCCTGACCTGATTAGAAGGTCTAGCAAATATTGAGGTGATAACGCATATGTAAAATAGTTGCTTGGATATGTATAACAGTTTGAGATTATGGGCAATGAAGGAGAAAACAGATAAATGACTGGCTAGGAGATGTGGACATTTTGCTGGAGGCGTGAGGCTCGCTTCCGGAGGACCTTGACCTCACTTGAGTGCCAGACATCGCAGGGGGTAGCCGCGCTCCGTTGAGCTCCCATCAGAAGGGAACCCCTAGTGATATATCTCGAAGAGAAGAGAAGTGTGTAGACGTGCCAGCTGTGGAACCGAGCTGGGAACGTTGTGGTCTCAAGTCCTGGTCGAAGAAGAGAGTATCAAGCCGGCCAGAGACATTATTGTGGGCCGTGGGAGCGCCCTGACCAGACGCCGTCAGAGGGAAAGCGCCCTCGACCAGCCGATCTGTGGTAAGCACGATATACGCCAGTTCATAGTGATCACTTGTAGTTGGTCGTGTGCCCAGCGACAGTAGCAATGTTTATTTATAAGTTAGACATGTTTTAATAAGGCAGAAGGCCTGAAATAGGAGAGTGAAGAGGGAGGAACACGGAGCGACGTCCGCCCCCTCTGAGCGCTGGCGGACGACTGAGGGAGCCCGGCTCCGGATGGAG
Organism: Procambarus clarkii; assembly: GCF_040958095.1. NCBI lineage: Eukaryota > Metazoa > Arthropoda > Malacostraca > Decapoda > Cambaridae > Procambarus > Procambarus clarkii. The sequence continues at coordinate 96,478 of NW_027189555.1, read as the reverse complement.
GAAGACCCTCCCAGTGAGTGAGGACCGCCGCCAGGCGAGGTGGAGTATGGACCCGCCCAAAACGGGGGAGTCCACTCTCACTGTATGTAGAGAACAGATAGAGGTTTGAGGCAAGCATATTGTGTGGTTATTTTTGTTTATGTGTTAAAGGGGAACGTTTTATTGGAGTGTCGATGGGTTGCAGGTTTGTCTTTTGGGGAAGAAGTTGCTGAGAACTTCGAAGCCAGCAGATGAAGTAATTGATGAGACTCCAAAGGTAGTGGAGCAGAGGACCTCGAGCTGTGAGGAGAAGCAGCAGTGAAGAGGAGTGTCACGTGCTTCTTTAGAGGTGGAGAAGCACCATACTTGCTCGGGGAAACTTCATGGTGTAGCAGCCAAGAGAGCTGTGGAGGACCCTAGCAGAAGGGTGAAGCACCGTAGTTGCTCAAGGAAACTTCATGATAGCAGCCTGGAGGAGCTGCAGAGGATCCTGGTAGTGAAGCCCGGAAGAACCTAAGGATATTAGGGTAGTGAACTTCCAGAGGTGGAAGGGGAAGTTCTGGTGGATTACTTATAGGGAGTTGATAGTGTTTGGTTGTCACTAGCGTGCAAGACGCAGTGAGAGGTGAGTGACTGTTGGCATTCTTACGTCAAGGAGTTTTTTATACTGAAGTATCAATGAACATTTATACTGGTATATGTTACTGCATTCAAATGCTGATTTTCTGTATATATATGTTATCTTGCTGATGGTGCAACAGTGTATGTAGACTTGATCAACTTGAGGAGGTTGATAGTATCAGGTGGTGAACCATGAGATAGGATACCACTTGATAAGCTGATAATAGAGTTCTGATGGTGTTGGAGTGCAACCTGATTGTGATATTATAGAGTATAGGATTCATTATTATTATATGTGTGTATGTATCGTGTATGTGCTTTGTCCAGTAAATGTATCCCAATTTGCTGGTGTTTGCCCTCGTCCTAGTGAGGCTTCCCAGGAGGTAGTAAAGAAGGAGAGAGAGAGAGAAAGAACCAAGAACCACTGCCGTGGACAGGGTAAAAGGTAATACTAATAAGTCAAAAAGGGGATTGAGGAGATCATATCACCTAGGGAGAGAGTGGGGAGTCACAGTGGCTCGAGTGGGTGTGTGCACGTGACAACGAGGCTAAGTGTTGGAGCCGCATCCCCTAAACGTGTGACGTTGAGCCCCTCTCCAAGAGCCAGAAGCGCCAAGGGTGATCTCCTAGTATAAGCACTCTACCGAGTTGTGGGTTGGGTTGTCCATAGAGAAGGATCGACGACGACAACACCAACCAACCCACAGTCTATAATAACACACACACACACAACAACTTACACACACACACACACACACACACACACACACAACAACTTACACACACACACACACACACACACAACAACTTACACACACACACACACACACACACACACACACACACACACACACACACACACACACACACACACACAACTTACACACACACACACACACACACACACACACACACACAACAACTTACACACACACACACACACACACACACACACACACACACACACAACAACTTACACACACACACACACACACACACACACACACACAACAACTTACACACACACACACACACACACACACACACACACACACACACACACACACACACACACACACACACACACACACACACACACACACACACAACAACTTACACACACACACACACACACACACACAACAACTTACACACACACACACACACACACACACACACACACACACACACACACAACAACTTACACACACACACACAACAACTTACACACACACACACACACACACACACACACACACAACAACTTACACACACACACACACACACACACACACACACAACAACTTACACACACACACACACACACACACACACACAACAACTTACACACACACACACACACACACACACACACACACACACACACACACACACACACACACACACACACAACTTACACACACACACACACACACACACACACACACACACACACACAACAACTTACACACACACACACACACACACACACACACACACACACAACAACTTACACACACACACACACACACACACACACAACAACTTACACACACACACACACACACACACACACACACACACACACACACACACACACACACACAACAACTTACACACACACACACACACACACACACACACACACACACACACACACACACACACAACAACTTACACACACACACACACACACACACACACACACACACACACACACACACACACACAACAACTTACACACACACACACAACAACTTACACACACACACACACACACACACACACACACACACAACAACTTACACACACACACACACACACACACACACAACAACTTACACACACACACACACACACACAACAACTTACACACACACACACACACACACACACACACACTCACACACACAACAACTTACACACACACACACACACACACACACACACACACACACACACACACACACACACAACAACTTACACACACACACGCGCTCTTTTCGAGAACGTAACTGGACTCATGATAACTCCAAGCGTTAAATCCTAGAAAATAGATCAACTAACAGGACTTCGTCTCCGAGGAATTGTTGGTCCGTAAATAACGAGAAACCTCACATATCAAATCGACTGGCAGTTTAAGGCATTCACGGAACTCTCAAGTCGAGCACAGGTACTCGAGAGAGCCCGAGGGATGTGGGGTAGAGATGGATGTGCGTGTCGAGTGGAAACGCAGGTGTAGAGTGCGAGAGTGTTGACCACAGAGCACCTGTCCTCGTCATGATTGAGAGTGAAGGCTGTAACACTGGTGGTTACACAGGATAGATTAAGGGCTTGTATTGACCTACATATCCCTCTTCTACGTCGTCTGTACTAACCGTCTCTCCCCTATCCCTCTCTCCTACCCCAAACACCTTATCCAGGGATTACCTGCTTGTCATCCTGACACACACACACTCTCCTCCTACCACTCCATTAGAATTTCGTTCTCCTCCTTCTCCCTCTTTTCTTTCTTGTTGTATTTGTATCCAACCACCCCCCCCCCCCCACCTCTCTACATTCTCTCCATATCTCTACGTTTCTCCATTCAGCAAAACTTGTGATTTATTAGTGAATCTCGCTTCCTTTATTCATAATGTTTATATCCGTATCTAAGACTACGACCGAAATATTCTGAATATATATATCTTGACGTCACCGCTGTAGTCTGTTCACTCAATTTGTGTTGCAAAATCAATTTTCCGCATGTGTGGTTGTAGTAGTTGTCTTATTTACCTATTATCTTCGTCCTCTTCGTCTCCCACTTCAATCTTTTTATATTCTCCCTTTATACCGATGTGATGTAATCAAGAGGTAAAACTTTCCTTCCGGCAAGAACGTGTAAGTCCTCCGTTCACTGCAATGGTCTCAGGAAATCTTCCTGTCACACTTTCGTTGAAGCACACCATTCATAGATGTCTTACTGAACAATAAAGCCAGTTTACATTGCTTCAACACAATTCTGTCAATATAAGGGGGCTTCATCTATCATTTTGGAAGAGGTATGAATAACAGTTGCAGAAGTTAATGAACTATAAATATAGTATTCTTGGATATTCAGCAGATGACCCGAAATATTAAATATACCTGAGAGGAAAAGTGAAGCAGCCTTGGAAGCAGCATTTGCTTCCGACTTTTAGAGCAGTCTGCTAAAGCCCTCTCAGGAGGAGCTCCCAAGGAAGACGAGTGACAGCTTTAGAACCAGTCATATATTTTAATTAAGATGCAATGTGTACCTGGTTGGTTGATACCTGGTTGATTGGGTTCTGGGAGTTCTTCTACTCCCCAAGCCCAGCCCGAGGCCAGGCTTGACTTGTGAGAGTTTGGTCCACTAGGCTGTTGCTTGGAGCGGCCCGCAGGCCCACATACCCACCACAGCCCGGTTGGTCCGGCACTAATTGGACGAATAAATCTAGTTTCCTCTTGAAGATGTCCACGGTTGTTCCGGCAATATTTCTTATGCTTGCTGGGAGGACGTTGAACAACCGCGGACCTCTGATGTTTATACAGTGTTCTCTGATTGTGCCTATGGCACCTCTGCTCTTCACTGGTTCTATTCTGCATTTTCTTCCATATCGTTCACTCCAGTACGTTGTTATTTTACTGTGTAGATTTGGTACTTGGCCCTCCAGTATCTTCCAGGTGTATATTATTTGGTATCTCTCTCGTCTTCTTTCTAGTGAGTACATTTGGAGGGCTTTGAGACGATCCCAATAATTTAGGTGCTTTATCGCGTCTATGCGTGTCGTATATGTTCTCTGTATTCCCTCTATTTCAGCAATCTCTCCTGCTCTGAAGGGGGAAGTGAGTACTGAGCAGTACTCAAGACGGGACAACACAAGTGACTTGAAGAGTACAACCATTGTGATGGGATCCCTGGATTTGAAAGTTTGCGTAATCCATCCTATCATTTATCTGGCTGTCGCAATATTTGCTTGGTTATGCTCCTTAAACGTTAGATCGTCAGACATTATTATTCCCAAATTCTTTACATGCTGTTTTCCTAATATGGGTACATTTGATTGTGTTTTGTACTCTGTATTATGTTTAAGGTCCTCATTTTTACCGTACCTGAGTACCTGGAATTTATCACTGTTAAACATCATGTTATTTTCTGATGCCCAGTCGAAAACTTTATTAATACCAGCTTGAAGTTTTTTATGTCTTCAGCCGAGATAATTTTCATACTGATTTTTGTGTCATCTGCAAAGTATGATACGAAGCTGTGACTTGTATTTTTGTCTATATCTGATATGAGAATAAGGAAAAGCAGCGGTGCAAGGACTGTACCCTGAGGTACAGAGCTTTTCACTGCACTTGGACTAGATTTTATATGGTTGACTGTTAATCGCTGAGTCCTGTTTGACAGAAAACTGAGTATCCAGCGTCCTACTTTACCGGGTATTCCCATTGACTTCATTTTGTGTGCTATCACGCCATGGTCACATTTATCGAAAGCCTTTGCGAAGTCCGTGTATATCACATCAGCATTCTGTTTTTCTTCTAATGCCTCAATGACTTTGTCGTAGTGCTCAAGTAGCTGTGAGAGGCACGATCCTCCCGCTCGAAATCCATGTTGGCCTGGGTTGTGAAGGTCATTGGTCTCCATGAAATTGGTGACCTGACTCCTAATCACTCTCTCAAATACTTTTATGATGTGCGATGTTAGTGCAACTGGTCTAGAATTCTTTGCCAATGCTTTGCTCCCTCCCTTGTGTAGAGGCGCTATGTCTGCTACTTTAAGTGCATCTGGTATCTCCCCCGTGTCCAAGCTCTTCCTCCACACTATACTGAGTGCCTGTGCTACCGGCACTTTGCATTTCTTTACAAATATTGAATTCCATGAGTCTGGACCAGGGGCCGAGTGCATGGAAATGTTTTCAATTTCTCCTTCAAAATTTAGTGCGCTCGTGTTGATATCAGTTATATTTACAGGGGTTTGAATATCCCGCATAAAGAAATTGTCTGGATCTTCCACTTTCATGTTGTTTATTGGAGTGTTAAACATGTCCTCATACTGCTTTTTTAGGATTTCACTAATTTCTGTCATCCTCCGTGAATGAACCTTCACTTGTACGAATAGGTCCAATACTGGCAGTGGTTTTTGCTTTTGATTTCGCATATGTGAAGAAATATTTTGGATTTTTCTTTATTTCCTGAATTGCTTTCTGTTCTAACTGCCTTTCTTCAGTTTCATATGAGTGTTTCAATTTCCGCTCGATTTCTTCAATCTCCCTATTTAAATTATTCCTTCTTTGACGGGAAATTCGTGTCTACATAAGCAGTTCCGTTATTTTTTTTCCTGTGTTTATAGTGTCGTCTGCGTTCTCTTTCTACGTTGGATCTCTTTCTGGCTTTCCTCAAAGGAATGTGTTTCAGACAGACTTGATACGATTCCGAAGTCAGTTTTTCTATTTCTTCTGTAGGACTTGTATTATTTAGAACAGTTCCCCATGGAATGTTTGTAAGTTCCCTGTTTATTATCTCCCAGTCTATCCTTTTATTATTAAAATTGAATTTACTGAATAGTCCCTCTCGCTTTATCAACGTTTTAGGTCTATTCTGAGTATTGATGGTCGTTTGCACTTCTATGAGCTTGTGATCTGAGTATGTGGTATCTGATATCGTAATGTCTCTGATAATGTCTTCATTGTTCATAAAGACCAGATCTAGAATATTTTCATCTCTCGTTGGCTCCGATATCTGCTGACTGAGTGAAAATTTGTCACAGAATCTAAGTAGTTCTCTATTCTGTGGTTTGTTAGGTCTTGATAGATTTCCTGGTATAATATTATTGTTTGCTATTCTCCACCTGAGACTAGGCAAGTTGAAATCACCTAGAAAGATAATATCAGGTATCGGGTTCTCCAAATTATCAAAGCTATTCTCTATTTTGTTTATCTGTTCTGTGAATTCCTCAGCCGTTGCATCTGGCGGTTTGTATATTAGAATAATCACTAAATTTATTTTCTCTATTTTTAATCCCAGTACCTCTACCACCTTATTTGTAACGTTTAGGAGCTCCGAGCATACAAGGTCTTCCCTAATATACAGACCCACTCCTCCATGTGACCTAATTTTCCAATCACACCTGTATAGGTTATATCCTGGAATCCAGATCTCACTGTCCAACAATTCCCCTGCATGGGTTTCTGTGAAAGCTCCAAATACTGCATTTGACTCCGTGAGGAGGCCATTTATGAACTGTACTTTGTTGTTTGTTCTTGTTTTCAGTCCTTGTATGTTGGCAAAGATGAATGAGGTTACTCTATTAGTGATAGTTTGACTGGGAGACTTTTTCGGCAAGCCCATTATGCGTGGACATATTGAGTTTGTTCTGATCAGTACTGATTTTTGTAGGGCAGTTGTCTGTCGTAGTTGTAGTTCCCTTTCGGTGGGTAATTGTATCTGTAATTCTGGAATGCAAGTGGATCTGGCATCCAGTTCCATACACTCTCCATGCTCCTCCTTTTGAATTCTCTTTCGGTCAGGTATAAAAATTTATAGAGTTTCCTCCAAATTCATTATCCTGCTTGCCACTCTTTATGTAGCGTACCGTGCCTTTCACGTGAAAGTGTGGGCAGCTGAGGTCATAGTATTTTCTGTCCTCCAGTGAGGTTTGGTACATGTCAGGACGGAAAACCTACATATTGCTCCAAATCGACACTCACCTTTCCTAAGCATATTTAAACATTTTTTGGGATGTTGGTAACTGCATTCTAATCCTTTCTTATTACCAGCATATCTATGTCTGCATATGCCCTTTGCATAAAATTTGCATAAGTCTGTCTTTCTGTTCTGAATTGCTCTACCGGGAACCGTCGTAGTGTCTACCTATCGAGCTGTCAGTGCTGTCTGTTACACTTTCTAGTTTACTGTCATCTACATCCGGGCCTACTGAGTCAGAGTTTACAACTTCCTGAGTTTCAGCCTCAGTTTCATCCCTGACTATAGCCTCCGCCCCTGGTATATTAGAATTGTTGTTCCTTTCCCACTCCTTCTGGATGGCTGGTAGGCTTCCAATGAATGATGTTTTCTGTTCATGCGTCATGTTATCTAGAAGGTTTTTTAGGATATTCCAAGCTGGCAGGTCATTTTTACACACCCAGAGCAAGTGGCCATCTCTCAGTGCCGTAGTGTTACTCACTACTGTACAAGCTGAATGGAATCAAGTCTTACAGATATAACATTCAATTCCCGTTACCTTCGTCTTTAAGGAGTTGTTACAGTGGCCACAAATTTGTTTATTCACTCCCAATTTGCCTTGTTTTGTTGTATATATCTATATATTTATAATATTATATGTATACCGTATATATGTAATAATATATATGTTTATTTGTTCTACTGTATGGTCAGTACTTATCGCAGGGTGGAGGGTGAGGGTCCCAGAGGCTGTACAGTAGACACGCTGTTGTCCCAGGCCGCGGCTGGAGGCCCTCACTTGCCAGTTACTTGGGTTATAACACTGATATATTAATTCGCTTGTATTACAATAAGGGATTTTCTGCTTTATTTCCGACTTGCAATAGTATTCACTTCTCTATTAATAATTTCTCTATCCACATTCCCCTATTACACTTGTTGGAAGCCAATTTGCTAGCAAGCACACCCACACACACACACACACGGTGGGCACACGGGACGTGGGTCTATGGGGAGGGGTCTGGCACCACGAGGTGGACTCCACAAAATTCACTTGTTATTTCCTTAAAGCACAAAAGTCGGATGTCAATCACTATGGTATATTGTTTAATAAGTTGAGATGCACTTTATGAGTTATCTGACTGTGTTTAGTTCCTGTATCACTGAAATATGCCGAGAAATGTGTTGTTTTTCACAGAGCTCGTGCTCTCGTGTGCTTCCCCTCCCTCACCAACTACGGACCGATCACAGTGTACACTGTAACACTGCAATACGGACATGCTTTAACACACACACACACACATTCGGTGATATTCACACAGAAATCACAATAGTTTGATGCCTCAAATGAACAAATCCACAAGGGCCGTGATGAGGGTTCGAACCTACGTCGAACCCTGTTGTCTCAGGGAGGCTGCAGGATCCGTGTGAGGGCAGTAGCACTCCCGGTGGCAATTATTTGTTACTATGTTGTGGCACAGTCGATTAAGTCGAGTCTGGGATTATCCCAGACGTAGGTTCGAACCCTCATCACGGCCCGTGTAGATTTGTTCATTCGGTGATATGTTAAACTTCTGAAGCGTTCAGAATTGGTGTTAAATTTGTCTTGTGCTAGTTTGAACCTAATATATACCATTGATACGAATACTTGGGGAGCAGGCATTCTTTTAAACACACCTGGTTAAATATGACCATATTGTTAGCATTGTTGATCACTTTATGTAAGCTTTCTACTCTGGTACTCACGGTGGGAGTGGAGACCTCGGTAGAAACGTCGTCATTATCCAGGGATGTGTGGTGAGCTCTGAGGGTGAGTACAGGCAAAGAAGGAAAGTCATTATTCTGTATAAATAACGTGGGTCTTTTTTAAAGTATGGTTTCCAGAATTTGGAATTCTCTTTTGTCAGTAGTAATTTCTAGGATTTATTTGATTATTTACTAGCATGTTCTTAATGAATGTTGTGTTATGTTCACTATGCATATGGTTTCTAGGGGCACCAGCGTGCAGTTGGCAGTTCAGTCTTCTCGAAAGTTTTGTGATGGCCATACCAATATAAGTAGATCGAAGGTGGCAACCTACGTTGGGTCATGTAAATTGGTATACCATGTTTACTTTTTGAGAGGTTGTATTGTTCAATGAAACGTCGTTTGAAACGTAAATCAGGACGCATTCAAGACAATCTACAAATAGTTTGTTACAAGTATTTTGGAATATGCAGCAACGGCCTAAAATACATTTTGTGAAGCATTAAACGAACATCGAAAAAATGCAACTAGATTAGTGTTAGAGAGTTAAGCTATGAAGACAGGCTGAAGGAACGTGACCTCAGGACCTTGCAGGATAGAAGAAATAAAGGAGATATGCTCATAACATACAAGATACTGAGAAGTATAGACAAGATAGACAAGGACAGCCTCTTGAAGTTGAGAAAAAAGCAGGACAAGAGGGCACAAGTAGGAGCTGGAAACACAAATGAGTCGAGGAACTTTAAGGAAACACTGGTACCCTGTATAGTGGTGAAGAAGTGGAATGCCCTGAGAGAAGTTGTGGAAGCCACCTCTACCCACAGCTTAAAAGAACAAATTCGACAAAGATTTTAAACGACAGAATAGTTAAGCTTTAACACAACAGTACACCAAGACTAATAGGCATAAATAGTTAGACCTCACTTCCCCGATGTCATTGATCGGTAAGTATAGGTAGGTAAACATACACGAATACACACACACACACACTGAGTGAATGGTCCAACAAATGACTGTTGAAGTTCAACCCGAGTAAATGCAAAGTAATGAAACTAGGCAGTGGAAACAGGAGGCCAGACACAGGATACAGAATAGGAGATGAAGTACTTAATGAAATGGACAGAGAAAAAGATCTAGGAGTTGATATCACACCAAACCTGTCTCCTGAAGCCCACATAAAAAGAATAACGTCTGCGGCATATGCGAGGCTGGCTAACATCAGAACAGCGTTCAGGAACCTATGTAAGGAATCATTCAGAATCTTGTACACCACATATCTAAGACCAATCCTGGAGTATGCGGCCCCAGCATGGAGCCCGTACCTTGTCAAGCACAAGACGAAGCTGGAAAAAGTCCAAAGGTATGCCACTGGACTAGTCCCAGAACTAAGAGGCATGAGTTATGAGGAAAGGCTGCGGGAAATGCACCTTACGACGCTGGAAGACAGAAGAGTAACGGAAGACATGGTCACAACCTACAAAATCCTCAGAGGAATCGACCGGGTAAACAAGGATAAACTATTCAACACTGGTGGAACGCGAACAAGGGGACACAGGTGGAAACTGAGTTCCCACATGAGCCACAGAGACGTTAGAAAGAACTTTTTCAGTGTCAGAGTAGTTAACAGATGGAATGCATTAGGCAGTGATGTGGTGGAGGCTGACTCCATACACAGTTTCAAATGTAGATATGATAGAGCCCAGTAGGCTCAGGAACCTGTACACCAGTTGATTGACAGTTGAGAGGCGGGACGAAAAAGCCAGAGCTCAACCCCCGCAAGCACAAATAGGTGAGTACAAATTGGTGAGTACACACACACACACACACACACACACACACACACACACACACACACACACATCAGTTGATTGACAGATGAGAGGCGGGATCAAAGAGTCAGAGCTCAACCCCACAAACACAACTAGGTGAGTATACACACAAATTATTTTTGTATTAATTTCAAGCAATAGCCGTAAGTCGGAAACTAGACTACACGAAAGTCATTTGAAGATCCTTAGAACTACTTCATAAACTTACGAATGGCTCTGTAAACTGACTTCAGAACCCACCAGCTTCCCGAGTGAATCTTTACCACTCTTACTGCCTTGGAGGTCGGTGTGTGGTGTTGTGGTGAATGGTGGTGGTGGTTCATGATAATGCCGATGATGATGATGGCAACAGTGATAATTACAATGATGATGATGACAACAGTGATAATTACAATGATGATGATGACAGCAGAGATAATGCCAATGCTGATGATGATAAGACGGAAATGAGTAAAACAGCGATAATAACGATGAGGCTGATAATGACAAATCATTATAAAGCTGATAGAAATAATTTGCAAAAATTGTGGCAAAAGCCATCAACACTGCAGCTCTGGCAACATCCCTAATGGCTGGGGAGACTCTCCAATCTTTCTGACTAATTATGGCCCAGACGACGCCTGATCGCATGAAGGAAGAAGTTCCCTAATTAACCACTGAAAAACCGTCTAGTTCTGGCGCCTATCCATCCACCCCCTCACGTTTTTTAATAATCACTTTTGTATTATATATATACATTATATATATATATATATATATATATATATATATATATATATATATATATATATATATATATATGTATATATATATATATATATATATATATATATATATATATATATATGTATATATATATATATATATATATATATATATATATAAATATATATATATATATATATATATATATATATATATATATATATATATATATATATATAAATATATATATATATATATATATATATATATATATATATATATATATATATAAATATATATATATATATATATATATATATATATATATATATATATATATATATATATATATATATATATATATATATATATATATATAAAAGTTTGTGAGGGTACCACCTCTGGTGCCAATGTGGGGACCCATAGCCTCGGAGAAGAAAATAAAAAGTATTCAGAGGAGACCTTGTGGTTTCTCACTGAACACTAATATTATCTTCTCCTACCACCCCCATTCTTTTGTATGTACACATATATATTTACTTTATTTGAACCTTGTTACAAAAAAGGAGTTACATATAGGTTACAAAGATGGTTGTCATAGGTTGTCGAGTTCCTCCAGCTCCTCAGATGGCGGGCAGGAACCCTGGATGCAGTGCGCATTTCCCATCTGTATCGCCACACTGAGGCGCTGGAAAAGAAAGCTTGCAGCTCTCGGGTCCCTTGTTGTTTCAATGAGCCTAGAACCCAGTTCCTTAAAAAAACTGGTAGCACTTTTACCCCAGGCGCCGAGCGTCTCAGAAGCAATGGGGACAAAATTGTAGTGGTGATCCAGTTCTCTATACTTACGGGATTTGGCTGCTTCCCTGTGGGTGGCAGCGCCACCTGGTTGTGCAACACTGAGGTTAATGTAGGTGTTAGCCAGGGTTGATACGCACGTGTAGTCCCATACCAACTGCTTGCCATTCTTCCAGGGGTTCACTGTGATACCATCTGGGCGACCAATAAGAGCATCAGAGTTACGGGGCGTTAGGTAACGGGGCTCTCTTTCAGCTGGGCATCCGGCTGTGGTGAGGCTCCTCTTGATGATGTCGTTAACTTCGCTGTGCCTCGAGTGCCATCCCCCTGTGCTTTGGCAGAGTAGGCCATGGTGACCGTACCTGTCAGCCACCACCTCGCCGCAAATACACCTATATCTGGTGTGGATTGGGGCAGCAAGGCGGAGGGCCACAGCAATTCGGAGGGCGTGTGGTGTGAGACGCGTGCCAGTTGCCGACATTGGGGTTGCTAACAGGAAATCCCCTGCATGTGGTGCTGCTACTGCTGTGAGGCGAGCAATGTCGTGTTGTGTTGTTGCAGCACCCAGGCACTCTGCAGCAACTTGGTCTACAATGGGACCATCCCAGCTGGATTGCTTGTGGGATTTTGGGGATGGTGGTTGAGGTGATTGGCCTGCACGAGAGGCCCACTCTGTGGCACAGCGTGTAAAATTGGGATCATGTACACCTGCCAGCTGATGTAAGTGGGCAGGTAGAATTTCCTTCACAAGGTCGTCGGATGCTGATAAGGAGGACAGGAAGGCTGGAACAGCGATTTGCGTTGCTGTTCGAACTCCGAGGCCCCCAAGTCTTACGGGAAGAGAGGCTTGTTTCCACTGTAGGTCATCGAGAGAGAGGTTAAGGGCTTTTTCTAGCATTGATTTCAGTAACCGGTCATACTCACTTAGTTTTTGGCTACTGTAAGATGGTGAACACCTCAGAAAGTAGGTTAACCTGGGGAGGGACAGACATCTGGTGATGAGGTAGAGTGCATCATGAGCATCAATATCCTCAATCCTCCCATCCATCCTCTTAAGGTCGGCGATTTTCTTATCAAGGACCTCATCGATGGCTTTCAACCCCAGGGGAGCTCCTAGGAGTGTGCTGTCTTCAGGTTTAGTTTTATGGATATTTGGCAGAAGACCCTCTATTCTCTCTACGATGCCCTGGTTGGAACATATTATTTCACATTTAGAAGGGTTCAGGGTGAGGCCTAAAACTGCACCTTGCTCCTGGATTTTTCTGATGTCCTCCAGGAGGGAGTCTTGGGATATATATATATATATATATATATATATATATATATATATATATATATATATATATATATATATATATATATAAATATATATATATATATATATATATAAATATATATATATATATATATATATATATATATATATATATATATATATATATATATATATATATAATGTCGTACCTAGTAGCCAGAACGCACTTCTCAGCTTACTATGCAAGGCCCGATTTGCCTAATAAGCCAAGCTTTCATGAATTAATGCTTTTTCGACTACCTAACCTAACCTAACCTAACTTCTTCGGCTACCTAACCTAACCTAACCTATAGAGATAGGTTAGGTTAGGTAGGGTTGGTTAGGTTCGGTCATATATCTACGTTAATTTTAACTCCAATAAAAAAAAATAACCTCATACATAATGAAATGGGTAGCTTTATCATTTCATAAGAAAAAAATTAGAGAAAATATAATAATTCAGGAAAACTTGGCTTATTAGGCAAATCAGGCCTTGCATAGTAGGCTGAGAAGTGCGTTCTGGCTACTAGGTACGACATATATATATTTATATATATATTTATATATATATATATATATATATATATATATATATATATATATATATATATATATATATATATATATATATATATATATATATATATGCATTTGATGGTTACAAGATATACATGGGTTGATACAAAAATAATAATGCAAAAAGGTGCTTAAAGGTTATGGATCTCTTGAAAAACACAACAATGGAAAACATTGATGAATGTCACAGACGGGTTCGATCATTGTTGCAGGTCAAACACTTCTTCGAATTCCTCTGAAGTTGGACTAGTGCCCAAGACGCAACAGGCATTTCCCCTCTGAATCGCAACACTGAGGCGCTGGAACAAGAAACTTTTTGCTCTCTGGTCTTTTGTAGCGCTGATCAATTTGTCCCCCAATTCCTTCAGGAACTTCAATGCACATTTTCCCCACGAACCGAGGGTCTCCGAGCCGATCGGAACAAAGCTGTAGCAGTGTGCTAGACCCCTGTATTTAATAATTTTCTGCGATTCCCTGAAAGAAGCAGCACCACCGCTTTCACGTGTGCTGTAGTGGAGGTAGGTACTGGCAAGTGTGGCAGCGCACGTGTAGTCCCATACCACTTGCTTACCATCCTTCCAAGGTAGCAAGGTGACCCCATCAGGGCGCTTCTGAGGGTCGTTAGGTCTGGATAAGTGTGGTTCTCTTTGTGCCGGGCAGCGGGCTGTGGCGAGGCTCCTCTTGATGATGTCGTTGACTTCTTCATGTCTTGCAATTTTACCCTGTGATTTACGACATACCAGACCATGACGACCATATTGGTCTGCCATCGCAGTTCCGCAGATGCACCTATGTTCGGTGAGGATGGGGGCGGCAAGGCGAAGGGCAACTCCAATGCGGAGAGCGTCATGACTGAGGCGAGTTCCCAGGGCTGCATTGGGCACAGCAAATAAAAAATCCCCGGCGTGGGGTGCTGTTACCGCTAGGAGGCGGGCTTTGTTTTCAGCATCAGCGTTGTCAATCATTGCTGTGACAGTCTTTTCCATTATGGGGCTATCCCAGTGGGCCTGCTTGTGGTCTTTTGGGACTTGTGGTCGGGGTTGAGGGTGTGCAATGGTGTCCCATTGTCTGGCTGCTTCGATGAACGTTTGATCATGAGTTCCCGCTGTCTCTCTCATACGCTCTGGTAGGATCTGCCCTACCAATTCGTTGGCTGCTGTACATGAGGATAAGAATGCTGGAAGTGCTACCTCAGTTGCCTTCGTATGCCTATCCCTCCAAATCTCACTGGTAGTGTTGCTTGGTCCCACTGACTGTCATCTAAATCTAGGTTGAGCGCCTTCCTGAATATTGACCTGAGGAGCTCATCATATTGATTTAGAAGTGGGTTGCCAAAAGTTGGTACACACCTTAAGAAGTATGTTAGCCTGGGCAGGGTAAGGCACTTTGTGAGAAGGTAGAGGGCATCGTGGGAGTCCAAGTCCCCAATTCTCTCTTCCATCCTCTTTAGGTCTCTAAACTATTCGTCAAGGACTGCAGCAATGGCATTGTGGCCCAGAGGTGCTCCGAGTAGTGTGCTGTCGGTAGGTTTAACGACTGAGGCTTCTGGTAAAACTGATTTCACTGCTCTAATGATTACTTCACTGGATGCAATAATTTCGCACTTGGAGGAGTTAAGAACGAGACCCATGGACTCCCCCCGTGTCTTCACCAGCTGTAGGTCTTCCAGCAGGGAATCTTGTGTGCCTGCCAGAGTGCCATCATCCAGGAACCAGATGTTGAGCTCACTGGACAGTCTGGTTGTAATTTCTCGAACCGCTATGCAAAAGAGGAAGGGTGCAAGTGGGTCACCCTGTTGAATTCCCTCTGCTGAGGTGACTTCATGTTTGCCAAACAGGAGGGTTGAGTCTTTGCTGTAGCCTGCTGACACAAACGGGAGAATGCTTGGGCAATGTTCCTGGACTGCAGTGAGGATTGCTTCCCTTTTGACCGAGTTGAAAGCGTTTTTAAAATCTAATTTTATTACTGCCTGGTCTTCAGTAAGAGAGCTAATGTAGGCTCGTGCAGCATGAGCCGCTGCTTCACAGCCTTGGGGGACTCCAAACCCCAGCTGGTTGGGTTGCAGCATGGTGGCTTCACCCATTCGGATACTTCTGACAGCAGCCCTTGCAACTAGGCGGCGAAGGGTATTACCAACGGCAATGGGTCTGATCCCTCCCCCTTCTTTTTCAGGGCACATAGGGATGCACCAAAGAAGAATGGTTTGATTTCATCAGGGATTAACCCGGCGAGGCAGTTGTTGACAAACGTTGTGATTTCTGTCAGGAGCGCTTCTGCAGCTGGGCCAAGAACAGGGTTCACCATTTCCTTCACATGTTGAGGTCTTACCCCTGTGTAGCCTCCTGAGGAGCCCGGGGGAAATGAAACGATAGCTTTATAAACCTCTGACTCCCGGAGGACCAGAGGTTCCTGGTTAGGGGCGAGCCTCACCTGTGGGGGAGGTCCACCTACGGCCCTGAGGGGGTGTTTTTCTCTCAGTGCTTGGGCTGTGGTTTCATCCCTGGGCAAAATTTTGTCCTCACTTGTGATCAACCTGAGTGCCCCGACTGTATTGCCCTCTTCAATTTTCTTGCTGACTTGGGTACCTAATTTTCTGTTGTCGCTGACTGTCGTACTTGGTCTGCCTCGGCGGTGTTTGGTGTGTTTGGGGAGGCGGACTAGGTTGTCAGCCCTAGGAAAATCCCTAATTGCTTTATTGACGGATGAGGCCAGTGTCTTGCCTCCTCTGTCTGGTACACCTAAGCATGCATTGCCAAAAAGTAACAGATTGTGCCAGGCTTTGATGGTATCAGGTGCATCAAGGTTATTTGACCCTCTGTTGACTTTTGCGATGAGGTCCGTGTATTTCCCGGCAGCAAATGGGCGAGAGGCCTTTGGGATGTGGGATATATATATATATATATATATATATATATATATATATATATATATATATATATATATATATATATATATATATATATGTCGTACCTAATAGCCAGAACGCACTTCTCAGCCTACTATTCAAGGCCCGATTTGCCTAATAAGCCAAGTTTTCATGAATTAATGTTTTTTCGTCTACCTAACCTACCTAACCTAACCTAACCTAGCTTTTTTTGGCTACCTAACCTAACCTTACCTATAAATATAGGTTAGGTTAGGTTAGGTAGGGTTGGTTAGGTTCGGTCATATATCTACGTTAATTTTAACTCCAATAAAAAAAAATTGACCTCATACATAGAGAAAAGGGTTGCTTTATCATTTCATAAGAAAAAAATTATAGTAAATATATTAATTCAGGAAAACTTGGCTTATTAGGCAAATCGGGCCTTGAATAGTAGGCTGAGAAGTGAGTTCTGGCTACTAGGTACGACATATATATATATATATATATATATATATATATATATATATATATATATATATATATATATATATATATATATATATATATATATATATATATATATATATATATATATATATATATATATATATATATATATATATATATATATATATATATATATATATATATATATATATATATATATATATATATATATATATATATATATATATGTATATATATATATATGTGTGGTATTAATAGGGTATTAATTTCATCAATTTGTTGATGAAATTAATACCCTATTAATACCACATTTTGTTCTGTCTTGTGTTAATGCCACATCACCCCTTCCACCTCACTCAAATGTAGATATAAAATCGGAGATACGTAAGTTCTATTCAGTTGTGTATTTGTGAACTAAAGTCTTTGAAAATGTAATAAGTTTTACGAAACGCGCCCGTGTCGCGTCAGACTAGAAATAAAAATGAATTTTGGAGAATTAATTTTTGATTTACCTCCAACAGTGAAGCGTAATGTACAAAAGATTGAGAAAATTCGTGTTAGAATTATTAATCTTACTTTTTCGGTCATATTTAATAACATATGTCTACAGGAAAGACTGCTACCAAAATATACTAATATATATATATATATATATATATATATATATATATATATATATATATATATATATATATATATATGTTGTACCTAGTAGCCAGAACGCACTTCTCAGCCTACTATGCAAGGCCCGATTTGCCTAATAAGCCAAGTTTTCATGAATTAATTGTTTTTCGACTACAAAACCTTCCTAACCTAACCTAACCTTACTTTTCGGCTACCTAACCTAACCTAACCTATAAAGATAGGTTAGGTTAGGTTAGGTAAGGTTGGTTAGGTTCGGTCATATATCTACGTTATTTTTAACTCCAATAAAAAAAAAATTGACCTCATACATAATGAAATGGGTAGCTTTATCATTTCATAAGAAAAAAATTAGAGAACATATTAATTCAGGAAAACTTGGCTTATTAGGCAAATCGGGCCTTGCATAGTAAGCTGAGAAGTGCGTTCTGGCTACTAGATACGACATATATATATATATATATATATATATATATATATATATATATATATATATATATATATATATATATATATATATATATATATATTGTGACAGGAAAGTGTGGGAGTGTAGATGTTCAGCAGTCCTCCAATGGCAGGTGTTAATGCCTGGTCACACTTACAAAAAAAGATAGACTGCTTGCCTGTTTGTCTGTGGTAAAGTAAGGGAAGACACGCAAAACACAATGAAACAAGTATGAACAATGAAACTTTAATTACTATAGAAAACAAAATATTAACAAAGACAATCCCTTGACTTATGTACAGTGCAAATGAACAAGTCAAAAAAGCAATATAACATTATTGATTAATAGGGATGAAGTTTACTCTACAATAATATATATATACAGTGAAAAATAATCAGGTGCTGAGAATATTGGCTATAGCTGAGACCTCCCTTAGTATACAGAGCCAGAGAGCTTAGTATGCCAGAGAGAGATGTCAACTCTTAGAGCACAAAGAATATTCTGAAGTTGATACCTGGTTCAAGCTCAGACATCGACTCAGGTAGATGGCGCTGAGGTGCAGTGTGTAGATGTGCAGTAGGCGAGTCACCAATCAGGACCAGGCAGGTTGGGATGGGTAGTTGGCTGGTTGATGATGAGCCGGCGTGGAGGGAGTGTGGAGTTGGGGGTTTAGGGTACGTTTTGCCTCCTGGTTAAAAAATTTTGTGCTACTGGTGGATGTATCTTGAATGTAGCAGCTTATACTTGTAGAATAAACGTAACTTTAGGTAGGGAAGAGCAGGCTCAGTCTCTCTTGAAAGAGATTATCGTCACAACTCTCCCCCGAAGCCTGCAGTTCCGGGTGAAGTTACATCTTCAGGTGGTAGAGTTGTAGGAAGACCTGCCTCTACCTCATAGACTCTGGAGAGGGCGTCTGCTAAAATGTTGTCAGAACCCTTGATGTAGAAGATCTCCAGGTTGAAATTCTGCAGGTATAAAGCCCATCGTAGAAGCCATTGATTGTTGAATTGGGCTTGCTGCAGGAAGCGTAGGGGATTGTGGTCCGAGTAGATGGTGGTAGACTTAGCACCTTGTAGGTATGATTCGAAGTGCTGCAAGTTCAGGACGATGGAGAGTAGCTCCTTTTCGATAGTGCTGTAGTCCTTTTTGTGTGGTTTTAACTTGTAGCTGTAGTAGCTAACAGGTAGAATTTCCTCGCCTCGTTGTTGCATCAGGACACCCCCGATGCCGGTACCACTGGCGTCGACATGGAGGATGAAAGGCTTCGTGATATCTGGCGTGGCGAGAATAGGATTAGAACATGGCAAAGAAGCACTATTATAGTCCTGTAAATTGGGATGAAGATCAGTTAGGATTTTCGAGTTGGAAAGCACCGACTCAGTGTTAGTGCTTTCGGGAGAAGCAGGGAAGGTTTCACTGTGGAGGTATGGACCTTTAAATGTGGAGACTGATACCAACACAGTGGGGGGAGTACCTTGATACTGCTTCAGGAGGTTGACGTGGCACAACTGGGGTCTTCCGCCGCCTATCTGGAGTCTCAAGAACGTAGTTGTGGTTGTTCCTGCACTCCTTGATACGGTAGGGTCCTGAAAACTTGTTTTGCAATGGAGAACCTGGGATAGGAAAATATGCCAACACGAAGTCTCCTGGTTTAAATTTCCTTAATTTGCTGCTTTGGTCAAAATGAGTCTTCATCCTCTCCTGGGCTTTCAATAGGTTGTCATTAGCAAACTTACGTACTCTCTCTAGAATGTGTTTTAAGTTTTGAAGAAACTGGGGCACATTCTGATGGTCACTGAAGGTGGCATTACGTAGAGAGTCTTTAAAAGCTTTGAGAGGAGTACGGCACTTACGTCCGTAGAGCATCTCATAAGGAGATACTCCTAGAGACTCATTGGGGAGACTTCTGAAAATGCACATAATAAGGTCAAGTTGTTTATCCCAGTCCTTCAAGGTGTCATTGCAGAATTTCTTTAGGAGTGTTTAATAGTCTGATGACTATGTTCAAGAGAACCCTGTGAAGCAGGATGATAGGGGCTGGACAATACCTGTGTGATGTTGAACTCTTCCAGTGTCTTCTTGAGGAGATCACTGGTGAAGTTGGTGCCACAGTCACTTTGAACCTCTCATGGAAATCCATACTGGGTGAAGATCTTCAATAGGTGTTTCACCACTGTAGCAGCCGTAATGTTCTTTACTGGAACTGCTATGGGGAATCTGGTGGTATGACACATGATAGTTAGTATATAGGCGTTGCCAGAACTGGTCCGGGGTAAAGGACCAGCACAGTCTATGATGAGTCTGTGGAAAGGTTCCGCAGGCACCTGGATGGGTTTTAGTGGAGCCTGGGGAATAGAGATGTTAGGTTTACCTGCCATCTGACATGTATGACACTCTTGCACGTACTTTTTGACGTCGAAATTTTCGTCTGTAGCTTTCGGTGGAGAGAAGGTAGGCGTCCAAAACTGTTTGCTTCAGGGTCTGGTAGTCATTCTCAGACGCTAAGGTACTGAGAGTAACTGCAGCTCTACCTGTAAGATGCACTCTGAGAAGGGTAGACCATTGATCTGCAGGCCAGCTAAGTTTATTAGCTAGGGTCTCAAAGGTGGTAAAAAAGACATCAATCTCTGTCTCAACGAATGGTGGCATTAACTTACTTGCATGGGAGATATTGAAACTTACGGGAAGACTGGCGGTAGCTTGCTGGCGTTGAGTGAGGTGTGTAGTTTCCAACGTGAGTTCTCGTTGACGACATTCTATAACCATTGCCGCTTGCTGTTTGTCATGCTCGCGTTGTATCTCCAGGTGACATTGTTTTGCTTCAAACTGTACTCACTCACGCTCTCTGAATAGGACCATCTCACGTTCTTTTATTTGAAGAGCTTCTTTCGCCAGGGCAGCCTCTCTTTATTGCTCTTCTTTCCTTATTGCAGATTCTTCTTTCCTCATTTGTAGAGCTTCTTGCTGTTGCTCCCGCTCAAGTTTTGCAAGTTCGAGCTTGAGTTTTATAGTTGCCAAATCATGTTTATCTGCAATAGAATAAGTTTCGTGAGTTTCAGAGTCAATTGTCCGTTCATGTAAGAGCTGATCCATAATTAGGTTATGCAGTTCATTTTTGTTGGCTCCATGGGGAACATCTAGTTGATACTCGTGTGCAAGAGTTTGTAATTCAGTCCTCTTGGCACCACATAAGGTCCCTATCTCACCTGCTCGATCGTTACGGAAAGCTTTGAGACGAAACATGGTGAAAGATAGCAAATAAATGTACACGAATATAGTTGTGGTATGGTAAATGTCAGAAACAGGATAACGTGGCAACTGGTAACTATCCTGTGGAATTTTAATCTTTAACAATTAAAGTTAATTTTAGGATGGTAAATGATTAATCAATCAAAATCGCAGGAAATCTTGTACCCGGTACTCAATGTAAGAGAATAAGGGCAAGAAAATCCTACTAAATAAGTGAAACTCAGTTTCCAAAACAAATGAAACATTTAATTGCTCCAAAAGTGAGTAAGGTAGTCCAAGAATATAGGCATACCTTGCCGAGTCTCTATAGGACAGAAGCAAGGGGTTTCCCACTAAATGAAATATGATACTTACAGAATTAGCGAATTTTGTGCTCTGAAAAAAGAAAGCTAATTCCCTACCTAAGTAAATATCATCATCTCTGACCGACGTGTAGGGGCGCGAGTGTCAACTTGTGACGAGAACCGCTGCTGAGGTCCCAACTTAGCAACGTAGTCCGTGCTTGAGGAACTATGGTTCTCTGTATCCTCCTTTGGTCGGATTGCAGAAGATAGGCTGCTTTGACCCGAAGACAAACCAAAGTACCAGGGTACCACAATGATGATCTGCCGATAATGCGAGAAATATCCTAGGGACAAAAGGTGGTAAACACGAGTAAAAACACTGAGGGAGGGATGACCAATTAAGAGAATGACCGAGGCCTCCAGTCACCACGTAATCCAAAATTATCCTACACTCACCATATGCTGCTCTCGGAATGCACAATACACATAGCACCATATAAATGTGAAAAGTAATGAAAATATTGAAAAGCAACTGTAGAAAAGCCAAGTACACTTACCACAAATTGACGTTCTGGTACTAGTACACGAGTGAAGCTCACGGACAGGCCCCCCATTATATGTGACGGGAAAGTGTGGGAGTGTAGATGTTCAGCAGTCCTCCAATGGCAGATGTTAATGCCTGGTCACACTTACAAAAAAAAGATAGACTGCTTGCCTGTTTGTCTGTGGTAAAGTAAGGGAAGACACGCAAAACACAAAGTATGAACAATGAAACTTTAGTTACTATAGAAAACAAAATATTAACAAAGACAATCCCTTGACTTATGTACAGTGCAAATGAACAAGTCAAAAAACAATATAACATAAATGATTATTAGGGATGAAGTTTACTCTACAATAATATAAATATAAAGTGAAAAATAATCAGGTGCTGAGAATATTGGCTATGGCTGAGACCTCCCTTAGTATACAGAGCCAGAGAGCTTAGTATGCCAGAGAGAGATGTCAACTCTTAGAGCACAAAGAATATTCTGAAGTTGATGGCTGGTTCAAGCTCAGACATCAACTCAGGTAGATGGCGCTGAGGTGCACTGTGCAAGTGTGCAGTCGGCGAGTCACCAATCAGGAGCAGGCAGGCTGGGATGAATAGTTGGCTGGTTGATGACGAGCCGGCGTGGAGGGAGTGTGGAATTGGGGGTTTAGGGTACGTTTTGCCTCTTGGTTAAAACATTTTGTGCTACTGGTGAATGTATCTTGAATGTAGCATCTTATACTTGTTGAATAAATGTAACTTTAGGTAGAGAAGAGCAGGCTCAATCTCTCTTGAAAGAAATTATCGTCACAATATATGTATATATATATATATATATATATATATATATGAGAACAAGCCTGAATGGTCCCCAGGACAATATGCAACTGAAAACTCACACCCCAGAAGTGACTCGAACCCATACTCCCAGAAGCAACGCAACTGGTATGTACAAGACGCCTTAATCCACTTGACCATCACGACCGGACATAATGAGGTGATAGCCTAAGCTATTTGAACCACCCCACCGCCGGCACTCGGATAGTAATCTTGGGCATAGCATTTTACCAAATCACCTCATTCTTTGGGGCACACGTGAGGACCACAAATGCGAACAAGCCTGAATGGTCCCCAGGACAATATGCAACTGAAAACTCACACCCCAGAAGTGACTCGAACCCATACTCCCAGAAGCAACGCAACTGGTATGTACAAGACGCCTTAATCCACTTGACCATCACGACCGGACATAATGAGGTGATAGCCTAAGCTATTTGAACCACCCCACCGCCGGCACTCGGATAGTAATCTTGGGCATAGCATTTTACCAAATCACCTCATTCTTTGGGGCACACGTGAGGAACACAAATGCGAACAAGCCTGAATGGTCCCCAGGACAATATGCAACTGAAAACTCACACCCCAGAAGTGACTCGAACCCATACTCCCAGAAGCAACGCAACTGGTATGTACAAGACGCCTTAATCCACTTGACCATCACGACCGGACATAATGAGGTGATAGCCTAAGCTATTTGAACCACCCCACCGCCGGCACTCGGATAGTAATCTTGGGCATAGCATTTTACCAAATCACCTCATTCTTTGGGGCACACGTGAGGAACACAAATGCGAACAAGCCTGAATGGTCCCCAGGACAATATGCAACTGAAAACTCACACCCCAGAAGTGACTCGAACCCATACTCCCAGAAGCAACGCAACTGGTATGTACAAGACGCCTTAATCCACTTGACCATCACGACCGGACATAATGAGGTGATAGCCTAAGCTATTTGAACCACCCCACCGCCGGCACTCGGATAGTAATCTTGGGCATAGCATTTTACCAAATCACCTCATTCTTTGGGGCACACGTGAGGAACACAAATGTGAACAAGCCTGAATGGTCCCCAGGACAATATGCAACTGAAAACTCACACCCCAGAAGTGACTCGAACCCATACTCCCAGAAGCAACGCAACTGGTATGTACAAGACGCCTTAATCCACTTGACCATCACGACCGGACATAATGAGGTGATAGCCTAAGCTATTTGAACCACCCCACCGCCGGCACTCGGATAGTAATCTTGGGCATAGCATTTTACCAAATCACCTCATTCTTTGGGGCACACGTGAGGAACACAAATGCGAACAAGCCTGAATGGTCCCCAGGACAATATGCAACTGAAAACTCACACCCCAGAAGTGACTCGAACCCATACTCCCAGAAGCAACGCAACTGGTATGTACAAGACGCCTTAATCCACTTGACCATCACGACCGGACATAATGAGGTGATAGCCTAAGCTATTTGAACCACCCCACCGCCGGCACTCGGATAGTAATCTTGGGCATAGAATTGTACCAAATCACCTCATTCTTTGGGGCACACGTGAGGAACACAAATGCGAACAAGCCTGAATGGTCCCCAGGACAATATGCAACTGAAAACTCACACCCCAGAAGTGACTCGAACCCATACTCCCAGAAGCAACGCAACTGGTATGTACAAGACGCCTTAATCCACTTGACCATCACGACCGGACATAATGAGGTGATAGCCTAAGCTATTTGAACCACCCCACCGCCGGCACTCGGATAGTAATCTTGGGCATAGCATTTTACCAAATCACCTCATTCTTTGGGGCACACGTGAGGAACACAAATGCGAACAAGCCTGAATGGTCCCCAGGACAATATGCAACTGAAAACTCACACCCCAGAAGTGACTCGAACCCATACTCCCAGAAGCAACGCAACTGGTATGTACAAGACGCCTTAATCCACTTGACCATCACGACCGGACATAATGAGGTGATAGCCTAAGCTATTTGAACCACCCCACCGCCGGCACTCGGATAGTAATCTTGGGCATAG
The DNA here is from genome assembly GCF_040958095.1 of Procambarus clarkii. NCBI lineage: Eukaryota > Metazoa > Arthropoda > Malacostraca > Decapoda > Cambaridae > Procambarus > Procambarus clarkii. Next base: position 70,879 of record NW_027189555.1, on the reverse strand, counting down.
CATTTTACCAAATCACCTCATTCTTTGGGGCACACGTGAGGAACACAAATGCAAACAAGCCTGAATGGTCCCCAGGACAATATGCAACTGAAAACTCACACCCCAGAAGTGACTCGAACCCATACTCCCAGAAGCAACGCAACTGGTATGTACAAGACGCCTTAATCCACTTGACCATCACAACCGGACATAATGAGGTGATAGCCTAAGCTATTTGAACCACCCCACCGCCGGCACTCGGATAGTAATCTTGGGCATAGCATTTTACCAAATCACCTCATTCTTTGGGGCACACGTGAGGAACACAAATGCGAACAAGCCTGAATGGTCCCCAGGACAATATGCAACTGAAAACTCACACCCCAGAAGTGACTCGAACCCATACTCCCAGAAGCAACGCAACTGGTATGTACAAGACGCCTTAATCCACTTGACCATCACGACCGGACATAATGAGGTGATAGCCTAAGCTATTTGAACCACCCCACCGCCGGCACTCGGATAGTAATCTTGGGCATAGCATTTTACCAAATCACCTCATTCTTTGGGGCACACGTGAGGAACACAAATGCGAACAAGCCTGAATGGTCCCCAGGACAATATGCAACTGAAAACTCACACCCCAGAAGTGACTCGAACCCATACTCCCAGAAGCAACGCAACTGGTATGTACAAGACGCCTTAATCCACTTGACCATCACGACCGGACATAATGAGGTGATAGCCTAAGCTATTTGAACCACCCCACCGCCGGCACTCGGATAGTAATCTTGGGCATAGAATTTTACCAAATCACCTCATTCTTTGGGGCACACGTGAGGAACACAAATGCGAACAAGCCTGAATGGTCCCCAGGACAATATGCAACTGAAAACTCACACCCCAGAAGTGACTCGAACCCATACTCCCAGAAGCAACGCAACTGGTATGTACAAGACGCCTTAATCCACTTGACCATCACGACCGGACATAATGAGGTGATAGCCTAAGCTATTTGAACCACCCCACCGCCGGCACTCGGATAGTAATCTTGGGCATAGCATTTTACCAAATCACCTCATTCTTTGGGGCACACGTGAGGAACACAAATGCGAACAAGCCTGACTGGTCCCCAGGACAATATGCAACTGAAAACTCACACCCCAGAAGTGACTCGAACCCATACTCCCAGAAGCAACGCAACTGGTATGTACAAGACGCCTTAATCCACTTGACCATCACGACCGGACATAATGAGGTGATAGCCTAAGCTATTTGAACCACCCCACCGCCGGCACTCGGATAGTAATCTTGGGCATAGCATTTTACCAAATCACCTCATTCTTTGGGGCACACGTGAGGAACACAAATGCGAACAAGCCTGAATGGTCCCCAGGACAATATGCAACTGAAAACTCACACCCCAGAAGTGACTCGAACCCATACTCCCAGAAGCAACGCAACTGGTATGTACAAGACGCCTTAATCCACTTGACCATCACGACCGGACATAATGAGGTGATAGCCTAAGCTATTTGAACCACCCCACCGCCGGCACTCGGATAGTAATCTTGGGCATAGCATTTTACCAAATCACCTCATTCTTTGGGGCACACGTGAGGAACACAAATGCGAACAAGCCTGAATGGTCCCCAGGACAATATGCAACTGAAAACTCACACCCCAGAAGTGACTCGAACCCATACTCCCAGAAGCAACGCAACTGGTATGTACAAGACGCCTTAATCCACTTGACCATCACGACCGGACATAATGAGGTGATAGCCTAAGCTATTTGAACCACCCCACCGCCGGCACTCGGATAGTAATCTTGGGCATAGCATTTTACCAAATCACCTCATTCTTTGGGGCACACGTGAGGAACACAAATGCGAACAAGCCTGAATGGTCCCCAGGACAATATGCAACTGAAAACTCACACCCCAGAAGTGACTCGAACCCATACTCCCAGAAGCAACGCAACTGGTATGTACAAGACGCCTTAATCCACTTGACCATCACGACCGGACATAATGAGGTGATAGCCTAAGCTATTTGAACCACCCCACCGCCGGCACTCGGATAGTAATCTTGGGCATAGCATTTTACCAAATCACCTCATTCTTTGGGGCACACGTGAGGAACACAAATGCGAACAAGCCTGAATGGTCCCCAGGACAATATGCAACTGAAAACTCACACCCCAGAAGTGACTCGAACCCATACTCCCAGAAGCAACGCAACTGGTATGTACAAGACGCCTTAATCCACTTGACCATCACGACCGGACATAATGAGGTGATAGCCTAAGCTATTTGAACCACCCCACTGCCGGCACTCGGATAGTAATCTTGGGCATAGCATTTTATCAAATCACCTCATTCTTTGGGGCACACGTGAGGAACACAAATGCAAACAAGCCTGAATGGTCCCCAGGACTATATACAACTGAAAACTCACACCCCAGAAGTGACTCGAACCCATACTCCCACAACTGGTATGTACAGGGACGCCTTAATCCTCGCCATCGAAGTGATAGCCTCGGCTATCACTTCCTTATGTCCGGTCGTGATGGTCAAGCGGATTAAGGCGTCCCTGTACATACCAGTTGTGGGAGTATGGGTTCGAGTCACTTCTGGGGTGTGAGTTTTCAGTTGTATATAGTCCTGGGGACCATTCAGGCTTGTTTGCATTTGTGTTCCTCACGTGTGCCCCAAAGAATGAGGTGATTTGATAAAATGCTATGCCCAAGATTACCATCCGAGTGCCGGCGGGGAAGTGGTTCATATAGCCTCGGCTATCACTTCCTTATGTCCGGTCGTGATGGTCAAGCGGATTAAGGCGTCCCTGTACATACCAGTTGTGGGAGTATGGGTTCGAGTCACTTCTGGGGTGTGAGTTTTCAGTTATATATATATATATATATATATATATATATATATATATATATATATATATATATATATATATATATATATATGTCGTACCTAGTAGCCAGAACTCACTTCTCAGCCTACTATTCAAGGCCCGATTTGCCTAATAAGCCAAGTTTTCCTGAATTAATATATTTACTATAATATTTTTCTTATGAAATGATAAAGCAACCCTTTTCTCTATGTATGAGGTGAATTTTTTTTTATTGGAGTTAAAATTAACGTAGATATATGACCGAACCTAACCAACCCTACCTAACCTAACCTAACCTATATTTATAGGTAAGGTTAGGTTAGGTAGCCAAAAAAAGCTAGGTTAGGTTAGGTTAGGTAGGTTAGGTAGACGAAAAAACATTAATTCATGAAAACTTGGCTTATTAGGCAAATCGGGCCTTGAATAGTAGGCTGAGAAGTGCGTTCTGGCTATTAGGTACGACATATATATATATATATATATATATATATATATATATATATATATATATATATATATATATATATATATATATATAATATATAATGTCGTACCTAATAGCCAGAACGCACTTCTCTGCCTACTATGCAAGGCCCGATTTGCCTAATAAGCCAAGTTTTCATTAATTGTTTTTCGACTACCTAACCTAACCTAACCTAACTTTTTCGGCTACCTAACCTAACCTATAAAGATAGGTTAGGTTAGGTTAGGTAGGGTTGGTTAGGTTCGGTCATATATCTACGTTAATTTTAACTCCAATAAAAAAATTGACCTCATGCATAATGAAATGGGTAGCTTTATCATTTCATAAGAAAAAAATTAGAGAAAATATGTTAATTCAGGAAAACTTGGCTTATTAGGCAAATCGGGCCTTGCATAGTAGGCCGAGAAGTGCGTTCTGGCTACTAGGTACGACATTATATATCTCCTCACTGTCCTGACATAGGACAGTGAGGTTCTACTCCTTGATATGTTGGTTACACAGACTCTGATGCTCGCGGACTCTCACGCTCGCGGACTCCCACGCTGCAATAACCACGTTGATACCACCCCCGAAGAGTGTAAACGCTTAGTGAGTGAAATTGCATCTCTGATATTATAAGCGAGCCGGGGTTTAGTTAATGCAAACTATAACCTAAGTTATTTTTCCAGATAGCCTAGTTTAAGTTAGTTTATCCAAAGTTACCGAAAGTTTTCCTTGTTCAAAATTAACAATATCTAGTACTATATCATAGCCAATAAATTTTTATGACGTATTAGAACATTGTTGCATCCTGTCAGGAGGAGTTAAAACTTGTTCGAACGTTGAAGTTCTTGATCTTGAATCGGACATCAAACTTACCCGCCAAACGTGGTGTGTTTTGGTGTGTAATAGCTATTAAAACACCAATACACTCATAGACAAGTTGAAGTGCCACGTCGTCGAGGCGTCAACACCTTATGATGGTGTTTGACGCGTCCAGAGCAGCCAGACAAACGACCCAACCAGAGTGAAATTCTCTATCATCGTCTGCCGTAAATCATTCTTTCTCGTGCACTAATTAGTTCGCAACACGTATGATGAAACGTTCCATGGTTGATCAATGGCTGCAGGCGTCTGCTTCACCACAATCAATCCTCATTCTCGTTCGAGCAGCCATAGAGCTGAGCCGCAGAGAGCTCAGCCTTGAGTGTAGGCAATTAATTTCTCTCTCTCTCTCTCTCTCTCTCTCTCTCTCTCTCTCTCTCTCTCTCTCTCTCTCTCTCTCTCTCTCTCTCTCTCTCTCTCTCTCTCTCTCTCTCTCTCTCTCTCTCTCTCTCTCTCTCTGAGTTGGCCACTAATCTCACTGTGTCTGTTCCACAGCGCGCGTGGGATAGATAGATAGAGAGAGAGAGCATAGTGTATACCTCCTGGTTTACCTTTTTGGTATATCAAGAGGTATACCCAGCGTCAAGGAGAATTAAATGAGTCTTAATAACCAGCTCGCGCATGTCAGACCTTACAACCAACACAATATCAAGCTTGGGCTAATACGGGGTCACAAGGTCAATACATCTGTGTGTGTACCAAATAAGACTGAATTAACAGCACTTATAAATAACAGGTACTGAGACGTTTTTAAAGTCAGACGCCCAACACCCACACACACACACACACACACACACACACACACATCTGGAAATGAGAGAATTGACGACGCTTCGGTCCGTTCTGGATTATTACACGCCCTAAAAATCGTCCAGGACGGACCGAAACGTCGGCAATTTTTTTTTTCAGGAATGTGGTCAATTCTCAACCTCGCTATTTTGACTAATTGTTCCCGAAGAGGCATCAAATGGTTGAAGAAATAATACCTGTGACTGATTATTTGTGATTTATATTTGGGTTATTTCATATCAATTTATATTTTTAAAACTCCGATTTGCTCTATACAGAAAAAATAAAACTTGTACTAGTGTTCTCTACCAACAGGAAAATTCTAGGAAAGAATATCAGCAACTAGTCATCCCCTCGAAATTTAAAAAAAAAAAATTTCTTTTTTTTTTTTTTTAGAAAGATAATTCTGTTACCCCTCAAGTTAGAAATAGTACAAGAGAGTTAAAGCTTCGTCGATTGTATTTTTCCCAAAGTTACATTCCAACTTGTGTCTCGCTGATGAGGTAAAGTTATTATCAAAAAAGTTACACGAGGCAGCCAGGGGTTATATGTGCAGTACCGCCGAGTGGGTCTTGTTAGTGATTTTCGTTAATAATTTGTCTCCGAACTTCTCTCCCTAACTATCGCTGGTTCTGTCCGTAGTTGCAACAGTCTTCGTCAAAAGCTGATTACTTAATTGTCATAACATGAGGTGCATATAAGACATGGTGGACACAAGTTGAAAACCACGAAAATGTAAGTTTAATTGCTAACTTTTTTGCAGTTTTAGTGATTTCCTTATTATAATAGAGCAATTTTATTTATATCTTAATTATAATTGACATTTGCAATATGTCTCTCCCTATTTTTTATATGTTCGTATTTACGAAGTTTTTCATTTTTATTTTTATTTTCCAATTTTTCTATTTCATTGGATTTGTCCGAAGAATTTTTTTTCTAAATTATCTAATTTCATCATGCTTTACATGATCCATTGCAGTGCATCCTATCTTATCGCATATGTCTCATCGAAAAGGGGCCCCTGTCTCCTTCTGTGAGAGTCGTTATCTCTCTTAATCTCCATTCTCACTATTATCTTCGATATGGCTGGATATCTCTCTCTCTCTCTCTCTCTCCTCTTCCCACATCCCCTTCAAAATTATCTTCGTCTGGCCATAAATTTTATTCGTGGTTTATGTTATCTCTTGAAAATATTTTTTACCTAACTATGTTCTCCTGTTGGCCTTCTGTGTTACATCACCATATATAGCAATGGTTCGCCTTTACAAAACACGCGGGCGGTAGTATAACGGTGGCTCCCATATGCAAAACTTGCGAGCGGTAGTACAACAGTAGCTTGCATTTTCAGAACCCGCAAGCGATATTAAACGATGGCTTCCCTTTACAAAACTAACGAGTGGTAGTAAACGATGGCTCGCCTTTACAAAACTCGCAGGTGGTAATAAACGATGGCTCGCCTTTACAAAACTAGCAGGTGGTAGTAAACGATGGCTTGCCCTTACAAAACTCGCGGGCGGTAGTATAACGGTGACTCCCATATGCAAAACTTGCGAGCGATAGTATAACGTTGGCTCGCCTTTACAAAACTCACGGGCGGTAGTAAACGATGGCTCACCTTTACAAAGCTTGCGAGCAGTAATAAACGATCGATCGCCTTTACAAAATTCGCTGGCGGTAGTATAATGGTGGCTCGACTTTACAAAACTTGCGAGCGGTAATAAATAATGGCTTGCCCTTACAAAACTCGTGGGCGGTAGTATAATAGTGGCTCGCCTTTACAAAACTTGCGAGCGGTAATAAACGATGGCTCACCTTTACAAAACTCGCGGACAGTAGTATAACGATGGCTCGCCTTTACAAAACTTGCGAGCGGTAATAAACGATGGCTCACCTTTACAAAACTCACGGGCGGTATTAAACGATGGCTCGCCTTTACAAAACTTGCGGGTGGTATTAAACGATGGCTCACCTTTACAAAACTTGCGAGCGGTAATAAAAGATGGCTCACTTTTACAAAACTCATGGGCGGTAATAAACGATGGCTCGCCTTTACAAAACTCGCGGGCAGTAATGAACGATGACTCGTCTTTACAAAACTCGCGGACAGTAGTATAACGATGGCTCGCCTTTACAAAACTTGTGAGCGGTAATAAACGATGGTTCGCCTTTACAAAACTCGTGGGCGGTAGTATAACGGTGGCTCGCCTTTACAGAACTTGCGAGCGGTAGTAAACGATAGCTCGCCTTTACAGAACTTGCGAGCGGTAGTAAACGATGGCTCGTCTTAACAAAACTTGCGAGCGGTACTTGCGAGCGGTACTTGCGAGCGGTAGTAAACGATGGCTCGCCTTTACAAAACTTGCGAGCGGTAGTAAACGATGGCTCGCCTTAACAAAACTTGCGAGCGGTTGTAAACGATGGCTCGTCTTAACAAAACTTGCGAGCGGTAGTAAACGATGGCTTGCCTTTACAAAACTTGCGAGCGGTAGTAAACGATGGCTCGCCTTAACAAAACTTGCGAGCGGTAGTAAACGATGGCTCGCCTTTACAAAACTTGCGAGTGGTAGTAAATGATGGCTCGTCTTAACAAACTTGCGAGCGGTACTTGCGAGCGGTAGTAAACGATGGCTCGCCTTTACAAAACTTGCGAGCGGTAGTAAACGATGGCTCGCCTTAACAAAACTTGCGAGCGGTAGTAAACGATGGCTCGTCTTAACAAAACTTGCGAGCGGTAGTAAACGATGGCTCGCCTTAACAAAACTTGCGAGCAGTAGTAAACGATGGCTCGCCTTAACAAAACTTGCGAGTGGTAGTAAACGATGGCTCGTCTTAACAAAACTTGCGAGCGGTAGTAAACGATGGCTCGCCTTAACAAAGCTTGCGAGCGGTAGTAAACGATGGCTCGCCTTTACAAAACTTGCGAGCGGTAGTAAACGATGGCTCGCCTTAACAAAACTTGCGAGCGGTAGTAAACGATGGCTCGCCTTAACAAAACTTGCGAGCGGTAGTAAACGATGGCTCGCCTTTACAAAACTTGCGAGCGGTAGTAAACGATGGCTCGCCTTTACAAAACTTGTGAGCGGTAGTAAACGATGGCTCGCCTTTACAAAACTTGTGAGTGGTAGTAAACGATGGCTCGCCTTTACAAAACTTGCGAGCGGTAGTAAACGATGGCTCGCCTTAACAAAACTTGCGAGCGGTAGTAAACGATGGCTCGTCTTAACAAAACTTGCGAAAGGTAGTAAACGATGGCTCGCCTTTACAAAACTTGCGAGCGGTAGTAAACGATGGCTCGCCTTAACAAAACTTGCGAGCGGTAGTAAACGATGGCTCGTCTTAACAAAACTTGCGAGCGGTAGTAAACGATGGCTCGCCTTAACAAAACTTGCGAGCAGTAGTAAACGATGGCTCGCCTTAACAAAACTTGCGAGTGGTAGTAAACGATGGCTCGTCTTAACAAAACTTGCGAGCGGTAGTAAACGATGGCTCGCCTTAACAAAGCTTGCGAGCGGTAGTAAACGATGGCTCGCCTTTACAAAACTTGCGAGCGGTAGTAAACGATGGCTCGCCTTAACAAAACTTGCGAGCGGTAGTAAACGATGGCTCGCCTTAACAAAACTTGCGAGCGGTAGTAAACGATGGCTCGCCTTTACAAAACTTGCGAGCGGTAGTAAACGATGGCTCGCCTTTACAAAACTTGTGAGCGGTAGTAAACGATGGCTCGCCTTTACAAAACTTGTGAGTGGTAGTAAACGATGGCTCGCCTTTACAAAACTTGCGAGCGGTAGTAAACGATGGCTCGCCTTAACAAAACTTGCGAGCGGTAGTAAACGATGGCTCGTCTTAACAAAACTTGCGAAAGGTAGTAAACGATGGCTCGCCTTTACAAAACTTGCGAGCGGTAGTAAACGATGGCTCGCCTTTACAAAACTTGCGAGCGGTAGTAAACGATGGCTCGTCTTAACAAAACTTGCGAGCGGTAGTAAACGATGGCTCGCCTTTACAAAACTTGCGAGCGGTAGTAAACGATGGCTCGTCTTAACAAAACTTGCGAGCGGTAGTAAACGATGGCTCGTCTTAACAAAACTTGCGAGCGGTAGTAAACGATGGCTCGTCTTAACAAAACTTGCGAGCGGTAGTAAACGATGGCTCGCCTTAACAAAACTTGCGAGCGGTAGTAAACGATGGCTCGTCTTAACAAAACTTGCGAGCGGTAGTAAACGATGGCTCGCCTTTACAAAACTTGGGAGTGGTAGTAAACGATGGTTCGCCTTAACAAAACTTGCGAGCGGTAGTAAACAATGGCTCGCCTTTACAGAACTTGCGAGCGGTAGTAAACGATGGCTCGCCTTAACAAAACTTGCGAGCGGTAGTAAACGATGGCTCGCCTTTACAGAACTTGCGAGCGGTAGTAAACGATGGCTCGCCTTAACAAAACTTGCGAGCGGTAGTAAACGATGGCTCGCCTTTACAAAACTTGCGAGCGGTAGTAAACGATGGCTCGCCTTTACAAAACTTGCGAGCGGTAGTAAACGATGGCTCGTCTTAACAAAACTTGCGAGCGGTAGTAAACGATGGCTCGTCTTAACAAAACTTGCGAGCGGTAGTAAACGATGGCTCGCCTTTACAAAACTTGCGAGTGATAATAAACGATGGTTCTCTCCTATACAAAACTCGCGTGCAGTAGAATAACGCTCATAATCTCGACTTTCTATCCAAAATCACGTCGCCCAAGTCGGTATTCGTCTTCTGCTGGGGATGACGGTTCTTAGCATTCACATAGCGAAGTCATTTTTGGCTCTTCCCCCTCTTCGTGACCTGAGATGAATGGCTCTTCACCTTCGAACTGGCCGTTTTGAACATCATATCTATCCACGCAATAAATTCAGTGGACGTAATTACGGTATACTTGTCGAACCATAGTACCTGGGTTTGCAGGAAATCTTGGTTGTTTAGCAGTCTCCGGAAGTGTGTGAACTCAGACGAGTCTCCAAGACTGATGTTCTCAAGAACAATGCAGGCGCGGAAGGTGGTGGTGTTCTTTTTGTCCCGAAGTTCCCAAAGGATGTTGGAATTAGGGTTTTTGCTGTCGGTAACCTCGGAGGTTAACCTCAAGAACTTTGTATCTATTACGGTCTTCGAGGATTGTGAAGTGACTTCTTCCATCCACGCGGCGTCGTCCTCTTCCAGCCCCGCGGCGTCGTCCTCTTCCACCCCCTCGGCGTCGTCCTCTTCCACCCCCTCGGCGTCGCCCTCTTCCACCCCCTCGGCGTCGCCCTCGGCGTCGCCCTCTTCCACCCCCTCGGCGTCGTCCTCTTCCACCCCCTCGGCGTCGTCCTCTTCCACCCCCTCGGCGTCGCCCTCTTCCACCCCCTCGGCGTCGTCCTCTTCCACCCCCTCGGCGTCGTCCTCTTCCACCCCCTCGGCGACGTCCTCTTCCACCCCCACGGCGTCGCTCTCTTGCAGTCCAGAGGCGTCATCCTCTTCCACCCCCCCGGCGACGTCCTCTTCCACCCCCTCGGCGTCGCCCTCTTCCACCCCCACGGCGACGTCCTCTTCCACCCCCTCGGCGACGTCCTCTTCCACCCCCACGGCGTCGCTCTCTTGCAGTCCAGAGGCGTCATCCTCTTCCACCCCCGCGGCGTCGCTCTCTTCCACCCCCTCGGCGTCGCTCTCTTGCAGTCCAGAGGCGTCATCCTCTTCCACCCCCGCGGCGTCGCTCTCTTCCACCCCCACGGCGTCGCTCTCTTGCAGTCCAGAGGCGTCGTCCTCTTCCACCCCCACGGCGTCGTCCTCTTCCACCCCCACGGCGTCGTCCTCTTCCACCCCCTCGGCGTCGTCCTCTTCCACCCCCACGGCGACGTCCTCTTCCACCCTCACGGCGTCGTCCTCTTCCGCCCCCTCGGCGTCGTCGTCTTCCACCCCCACGGTGTCGTCCTCTTCCGCCCCCTCGGCGTCGTCGTCTTCCACCCCCACGGTGTCGTCCTCTTCCACCCCCACGGCGTCGTCCTCTTCCACCCCCTCGGCGTCGTCATCCTTGACCCCCGCGGTGTCGTTATCCTGGACCCCCGCGGCGTCGTCATCCTGGACCCCCGCGGTGTCGTCATCCTGGACCCCTGCGGCGTCGTCATCCTGGACCCCCGCGGTGTCGTCATCCTGGACCCCCGCGGTGTCGTCATCCTGGACCCCCGCGGCGTCGTCATCCTGGACCCCCGCGGCGTCGTCATCCTGGACCCCCGCGGCGTCGTCATCCTGGACCCCCGCGGTGTCGTCATCCTGGACCCCCGCGGTGTCGTCATCCTGGACCCCCGCGGCGTCGTCATCCTGAACCCCCTTGGCGTCGTCATCCTGGACCCCCGCGGCGTCGTCATCCTGGACCCCCGCGGCGTCGTCATCCTGGACCCCCGCGGCGTCGTCATCCTGGACCCCCGCGGCGTCGTCATCCTGGACCCCCGCGGCGTCGTCATCCTGAACCCCCGCGGCGTCGTCATCCTGGACCCCCGCGGCGTCGTCATCCTGAACCCCCGCGGCGTCGTCATCCTGGACCCCCGCGGCGTCGTCATCCTGGACCCCCGCGGTGTCGTCATCCTGGACCCCCGCGGTGTCGTCATCCTGGACCCCCGCGGCGTCGTCATCCTGGACCCCCGCGGCGTCGTCATCCTGGACCCCGACGGCGTTCTGTGCGGAACCTCGCATAGCGAGAACATAAACAACAAATCCGAACCAAATCAGGCCGTTGGCGACGATCATCGCGACGTCGTGCCGGACGCACCTGCAGACGCTTGCCACGTCGTGGGTCAGCTGGTTCAGGCGCTTGAACGAGGACACGACCGGGAACCACATGCCCGTGCAGGGCACCTGCAGGTCCCGGGGCACCACCCGCCATACCAGCGGCAGGTTGGCCAACCACGCCCAGAGGACGCTCACGTAGGTTCCTGGAGGCTTCTTCCCGGCGCCCCAGACCAGGAGGGTACTAGCCCCATCCCAGAGCCAGGTCACGAGGCTGGTGTGACGGTGTGCTTGCTGCAGGTCCTGGTACACCTGGTTCACGCGGGTGTAGTGCCACGCCACCAGGTACTCCAGGCACAGCCAACTGGCGGTAATGAAGCTTAATGCAAGTTGAGACTTTGTGGGCATCATGTTGCGTAAGAGATGATTTTGTATTTTGTTACCGATTATACTATTTCACTAGAGGAAATAGGTATGGCGTTTACAGGTGAAAGTGGGTTGGTCCTTCCCACGTCTGTCTGTCGTACCGTCTCTCTCTCGTACTGTCTCTCTGGAACCATCTCTCGTGAACCATCTCTCTTGAACCATCTGTCGTACCGTCTCTCTCGCGTACTGTCTTCCTGGTACCGTCTCTTTGGTACCGTCTCACTGGTACCGTCTCTCTCGTACCGTCTCTCTGATACCGTGTCTCTCAACTATCTCTATCTATACCTCCATGTTTTTTACTCCTGTCTATTGCTTCGTGTGTGTGTACTTACCTAGTAGTACTTACCTAGTTGTGTTTGCGTGGGTTGAGCTATGGCTCTTTGGTCCCGACTCTCAAATGTCAATCTACTAGTGCACAGATTCCTGAGCCTACTGGGCTCTGTCATATCTTCATTTGAAACTGTGTATGGAGTCAGCCTCCACCACATCACTTCCTAGTGCATTCCATTTACTAACTACTCTGACACTGAAAAAGTTCTTTCTAATGTCTCTGTGGCTCATTTGGGTACTCAATCCATCCTTGTCCACCCTGTCAATTCCCCTGAGAATTTTGTATGTGGTAATCATGTCTCCCCTAGCTCTTCTGTCTTCCAGCGACGTAAGGTGCAGTTCACGTAGTCTGTCCTCATAACTCATGCCTCTTAGTTCTGGGACTAACCTAGTGGCATACCTCTGAACTTTTTTCAGCTTCGTTTGGTGCTTGACTAGGTACGGACTCCATGCTGCGGCTGCATACTCCAGGATTGGCCTTACATATGTGGTATACAAGGTTCTGAAGGATTCCTTACACAGGTTTCTGAAAGCAGTTCTGATGTTAGTCAGCCTCGCATACGCCGCTGATGTTATTCTTTTGATGTGGGCTTCAGGAGACAGGTTTGGCGTGATATCAACTCCCAGATCTTTCTCTCTGTCCGTTTCGTGAAGGACTTCATCTCCGATTCGGTATCCAGTGACTGGTTTCCTAGTTCCTCCTCCTAGTTTCATTACCTTACATTTACTTGGGTTGAACTTCAGTAGCCATTTGTCGGACCATTCCTTCAGTTTGTCTAGGTCATCTTGAAGCCTCATACTATCCTCCTCTGTCCTGATCCCCCTCATAATTTTCGCGTCATCAGCAAACACAGAGAGGAACGAGTCAATT
>NW_027189555.1:0-50000 GCF_040958095.1 Procambarus clarkii | reverse complement strand
ATACAACGCGAGCATGACAAACAGCAAGCGGCAATGGTTATAGAATGTCGTCAACGAGAACTCACGTTGGAAACTACACACCTCACTCAACGCCAGCAAGCTACCGCCAGTCTTCCCGTAAGTTTCAATATCTCCCATGCAAGTAAGTTAATGCCACCATTCGTTGAGACAGAGATTGATGTCTTTTTTACCACCTTTGAGACCCTAGCTAATAAACTTAGCTGGCCTGCAGATCAATGGTCTACCCTTCTCAGAGTGCATCTTACAGGTAGAGCTGCAGTTACTCTCAGTACCTTAGCGTCTGAGAATGACTACCAGACCCTGAAGCAAACAGTTTTGGACGCCTACCTTCTCTCCACCGAAAGCTACAGACGAAAATTTCGACGTCAAAAAGTACGTGCAAGAGTGTCATACATGTCAGATGGCAGGTAAACCTAACATCTCTATTCCCCAGGCTCCACTAAAACCCATCCAGGTGCCTGCGGAACCTTTCCACAGACTCATCATAGACTGTGCTGGTCCTTTACCCCGGACCAGTTCTGGCAACGCCTATATACTAACTATCATGTGTCATACCACCAGATTCCCCATAGCAGTTCCAGTAAAGAACATTACGGCTGCTACAGTGGTGAAACACCTATTGAAGATCTTCACCCAGTATGGATTTCCATGAGAGGTTCAAAGTGACTGTGGCACCAACTTCACCAGTGATCTCCTCAAGAAGACACTGGAAGAGTTCAACATCACACAGGTATTGTCCAGCCCCTATCATCCTGCTTCACAGGGTTCTCTTGAACATAGTCATCAGACTATTAAACACTCCTAAAGAAATTCTGCAATGACACCTTGAAGGACTGGGATAAACAACTTGACCTCATTATGTGCATTTTCAGAAGTCTCCCCAATGAGTCTCTAGGAGTATCTCCTTATGAGATGCTCTACGGACGTAAGTGCCGTACTCCTCTCAAAGCTTTTAAAGACTCTCTACGTAATGCCACCTTCAGTGACCATCAGAATGTGCCCCAGTTTCTTCAAAACTTAAAACACATTCTAGAGAGAGTACGTAAGTTTGCTAATGACAACCTATTGAAAGCCCAGGAGAGGATGAAGACTCATTTTGACCAAAGCAGCAAATTAAGGAAATTTAAACCAGGAGACTTCGTGTTGGCATATTTTCCTATCCCAGGTTCTCCATTGCAAAACAAGTTTTCAGGACCCTACCGTATCAAGGAGTGCAGGAACAACCACAACTACGTTCTTGAGACTCCAGATAGGCGGCGGAAGACCCCAGTTGTGCCACGTCAACCTCCTGAAGCAGTATCAAGGTACTCCCCCCACTGTGTTGGTATCAGTCTCCACATTTAAAGGTCCATACCTCCACAGTGAAACCTTCCCTGCTTCTCCCGAAAGCACTAACACTGAGTCGGTGCTTTCCAACTCGAAAATCCTAACTGATCTTCATCCCAATTTACAGGACTATAATAGTGCTTCTTTGCCATGTTCTAATCCTATTCTCGCCACGCCAGATATCACGAAGCCTTTCATCCTCCATGTCGACGCCAGTGGTACCGGCATCGGGGGTGTCCTGATGCAACAACGAGGCGAGGAAATTCTACCTGTTAGCTACTACAGCTACAAGTTAAAACCACACAAAAAGGACTACAGCACTATCGAAAAGGAGCTACTCTCCATCGTCCTGAACTTGCAGCACTTCGAATCATACCTACAAGGTGCTAAGTCTACCACCATCTACTCGGACCACAATCCCCTACGCTTCCTGCAGCAAGCCCAATTCAACAATCAATGGCTTCTACGATGGGCTTTATACCTGCAGAATTTCAACCTGGAGATCTTCTACATCAAGGGTTCTGACAACATTTTAGCAGACGCCCTCTCCAGAGTCTATGAGGTAGAGGCAGGTCTTCCTACAACTCTACCACCTGAAGATGTAACTTCACCCGGAACTGCAGGCTTCGGGGGAGAGTTGTGACGATAATCTCTTTCAAGAGAGACTGAGCCTGCTCTTCCCTACCTAAAGTTACGTTTATTCTACAAGTATAAGCTGCTACATTCAAGATACATCCACCAGTAGCACAAAATTTTTTAACCAGGAGGCAAAACGTACCCTAAACCCCCAACTCCACACTCCCTCCACGCCGGCTCATCATCAACCAGCCAACTACCCATCCCAACCTGCCTGGTCCTGATTGGTGACTCGCCTACTGCACATCTACACACTGCACCTCAGCGCCATCTACCTGAGTCGATGTCTGAGCTTGAACCAGGTATCAACTTCAGAATATTCTTTGTGCTCTAAGAGTTGACATCTCTCTCTGGCATACTAAGCTCTCTGGCTCTGTATACTAAGGGAGGTCTCAGCTATAGCCAATATTCTCAGCACCTGATTATTTTTCACTGTATATATATATTATTGTAGAGTAAACTTCATCCCTATTAATCAATAATGTTATATTGCTTTTTTGACTTGTTCATTTGCACTGTACATAAGTCAAGGGATTGTCTTTGTTAATATTTTGTTTTCTATAGTAATTAAAGTTTCATTGTTCATACTTGTTTCATTGTGTTTTGCGTGTCTTCCCTTACTTTACCACAGACAAACAGGCAAGCAGTCTATCTTTTTTTGTAAGTGTGACCAGGCATTAACACCTGCCATTGGAGGACTGCTGAACATCTACACTCCCACACTTTCCTGTCACAATATATATATATATATATATATATATATATATATATATATATATATATATATATATATATATATATATATATATATGTCGTATCTAGTAGCCAGAACGCACTTCTCAGCTTACTATGCAAGGCCCGATTTGCCTAATAAGCCAAGTTTTCCTGAATTAATATGTTCTCTAATTTTTTTCTTATGAAATGATAAAGCTACCCATTTCATTATGTATGAGGTCAATTTTTTTTTTATTGGAGTTAAAAATAACGTAGATATATGACCGAACCTAACCAACCTTACCTAACCTAACCTAACCTATCTTTATAGGTTAGGTTAGGTTAGGTAGCCGAAAAGTAAGGTTAGGTTAGGTTAGGAAGGTTTTGTAGTCGAAAAACAATTAATTCATGAAAACTTGGCTTATTAGGCAAATCGGGCCTTGCATAGTAGGCTGAGAAGTGCGTTCTGGCTACTAGGTACAACATATATATATATATATATATATATATATATATATATATATATATATATATATATATATATATATATATATATATATATATATATATATATTAGTATATTTTGGTAGCAGTCTTTCCTGTAGACATATGTTATTAAATATGACCGAAAAAGTAAGATTAATAATTCTAACACGAATTTTCTCAATCTTTCGTACATTACGCTTCACTGTTGGAGGTAAATCAAAAATTAATTCTCCAAAATTCATTTTTATTTCTAGTCTGACGCGACACGGGCGCGTTTCGTAAAACTTATTACATTTTCAAAGACTTTAGTTCACAAATACACAACTGAATAGAACTTACGTATCTCCGATTTTATATCTACATTTGAGTGAGGTGGAAGGGGTGATGTGGCATTAACACAAGACAGAACAAAATGTGGTATTAATAGGGTATTAATTTCATCAACAAATTGATGAAATTAATACCCTATTAATACCACACACATATATATATATATATATATATATATATATATATATATATATATATATATATATATATATATATATATATATATATATATATATATATATATATATATATATATATATATATATATATATATATATATATATATATATATATATATATATATATATATATATATATATATATATATATATATATATATATATATATATATATATATATATATATATATATCCCACATCCCAAAGGCCTCTCGCCCATTTGCTGCCGGGAAATACCCGGACCTCATCGCAAAAGTCAACAGAGGGTCAAATAACCTTGATGCACCTGATACCATCAAAGCCTGGCACAATCTGTTACTTTTTGGCAATGCATGCTTAGGTGTACCAGACAGAGGAGGCAAGACACTGGCCTCATCCGTCAATAAAGCAATTAGGGATTTTCCTAGGGCTGACAACCTAGTCCGCCTCCCCAAACACACCAAACACCGCCGAGGCAGACCAAGTACGACAGTCAGCGACAACAGAAAATTAGGTACCCAAGTCAGCAAGAAAATTGAAGAGGGCAATACAGTCGGGGCACTCAGGTTGATCACAAGTGAGGACAAAATTTTGCCCAGGGATGAAACCACAGCCCAAGCACTGAGAGAAAAACACCCCCTCAGGGCCGTAGGTGGACCTCCCCCACAGGTGAGGCTCGCCCCTAACCAGGAACCTCTGGTCCTCCGGGAGTCAGAGGTTTATAAAGCTATCGTTTCATTTCCCCCGGGCTCCTCAGGAGGCTACACAGGGGTAAGACCTCAACATGTGAAGGAAATGGTGAACCCTGTTCTTGGCCCAGCTGCAGAAGCGCTCCTGACAGAAATCACAACGTTTGTCAACAACTGCCTCGCCGGGTTAATCCCTGATGAAATCAAACCATTCTTCTTTGGTGCATCCCTATGTGCCCTGAAAAAGAAGGGGGAGGGATCAGACCCATTGCCGTTGGTAATACCCTTCGCCGCCTAGTTGCAAGGGCTGCTGTCAGAAGTATCCGAATGGGTGAAGCCACCATGCTGCAACCCAACCAGCTGGGGTTTGGAGTCCCCCAAGGCTGTGAAGCAGCGGCTCATGCTGCACGAGCCTACATTAGCTCTCTTACTGAAGACCAGGCAGTAATAAAATTAGATTTTAAAAACGCTTTCAACTCGGTCAAAAGGGAAGCAATCCTCACTGCAGTCCAGGAACATTGCCCAAGCATTCTCCCGTTTGTGTCAGCAGGCTACAGCAAAGACTCAACCCTCCTGTTTGGCAAACATGAAGTCACCTCAGCAGAGGGAATTCAACAGGGTGACCCACTTGCACCCTTCCTCTTTTGCATAGCGGTTCGAGAAATTACAACCAGACTGTCCAGTGAGCTCAACATCTGGTTCCTGGATGATGGCACTCTGGCAGGCACACAAGATTCCCTGCTGGAAGACCTACAGCTGGTGAAGACACGGGGGGAGTCCATGGGTCTCGTTCTTAACTCCTCCAAGTGCGAAATTATTGCATCCAGTGAAGTAATCATTAGAGCAGTGAAATCAGTTTTACCAGAAGCCTCAGTCGTTAAACCTACCGACAGCACACTACTCGGAGCACCTCTGGGCCACAATGCCATTGCTGCAGTCCTTGACGAATAGTTTAGAGACCTAAAGAGGATGGAAGAGAGAATTGGGGACTTGGACTCCCACGATGCCCTCTACCTTCTCACAAAGTGCCTTACCCTGCCCAGGCTAACATACTTCTTAAGGTGTGCACCAACTTTTGGCAACCCACTTCTAAATCAATATGATGAGCTCCTCAGGTCAATATTCAGGAAGGCGCTCAACCTAGATTTAGATGACAGTCAGTGGGACCAAGCAACACTACCAGTGAGATTTGGAGGGATAGGCATACGAAGGCAACTGAGGTAGCACTTCCAGCATTCTTATCCTCATGTACAGCAGCCAACGAATTGGTAGGGCAGATCCTACCAGAGCGTATGAGAGAGACAGCGGGAACTCATGATCAAACGTTCATCGAAGCAGCCAGACAATGGGACACCATTGCACACCCTCAACCCCGACCACAAGTCCCAAAAGACCACAAGCAGGCCCACTGGGATAGCCCCATAATGGAAAAGACTGTCACAGCAATGATTGACAACGCTGATGCTGAAAACAAAGCCCGCCTCCTAGCGGTAACAGCACCCCACGCCGGGGATTTTTTATTTGCTGTGCCCAATGCAGCCCTGGGAACTCGCCTCAGTCATGACGCTCTCCGCATTGGAGTTGCCCTTCGCCTTGCCGCCCCCATCCTCACCGAACATAGGTGCATCTGCGGAACTGCGATGGCAGACCAATATGGTCGTCATGGTCTGGTATGTCGTAAATCACAGGGTAAAATTGCAAGACATGAAGAAGTCAACGACATCATCAAGAGGAGCCTCGCCACAGCCCGCTGCCCGGCACAAAGAGAACCACACTTATCCAGACCTAACGACCCTCAGAAGCGCCCTGATGGGGTCACCTTGCTACCTTGGAAGGATGGTAAGCAAGTGGTATGGGACTACACGTGCGCTGCCACACTTGCCAGTACCTACCTCCACTACAGCACACGTGAAAGCGGTGGTGCTGCTTCTTTCAGGGAATCGCAGAAAATTATTAAATACAGGGGTCTAGCACACTGCTACAGCTTTGTTCCGATCGGCTCGGAGACCCTCGGTTCGTGGGGAAAATGTGCATTGAAGTTCCTGAAGGAATTGGGGGACAAATTGATCAGCGCTACAAAAGACCAGAGAGCAAAAAGTTTCTTGTTCCAGCGCCTCAGTGTTGCGATTCAGAGGGGAAATGCCTGTTGCGTCTTGGGCACTAGTCCAACTTCAGAGGAATTCGAAGAAGTGTTTGACCTGCAACAATGATCGAACCCGTCTGTGACATTCATCAATGTTTTCCATTGTTGTGTTTTTCAAGAGATCCATAACCTTTAAGCACCTTTTTGCATTATTATTTTTGTATCAACCCATGTATATCTTGTAACCATCAAATGCATATATATATATATATATATATATATATATATATATATATATATATATATATATATATATATATATATATATATATATAAATATATATATAAATATATATATGTCGTACCTAGTAGCCAGAACGCACTTCTCAGCCTACTATGCAAGGCCTGATTTGCCTAATAAGCCAAGTTTTCCTGAATTATTATATTTTCTCTAATTTTTTTCTTATGAAATGATAAAGCTACCCATTTCATTATGTATGAGGTTATTTTTTTTTATTGGAGTTAAAATTAACGTAGATATATGACCGAACCTAACCAACCCTACCTAACCTAACGTAACCTAACCTATCTCTATAGGTTAGGTTAGGTTAGGTAGCCGAAGAAGTTAGGTTAGGTTAGGTTAGGTAGTCGAAAAAGCATTAATTCATGAAAGCTTGGCTTATTAGGCAAATCGGGCCTTGCATAGTAAGCTGAGAAGTGCGTTCTGGCTACTAGGTACGACATTATATATATATATATATATATATATATATATATATATATATATATATATATATATATATATATATATATATATATATATATATTTATATATATATATATATATATATATATATATATATATATATATATATATATATATATATATATATATATCCCAAGACTCCCTCCTGGAGGACATCAGAAAAATCCAGGAGCAAGGTGCAGTTTTAGGCCTCACCCTGAACCCTTCTAAATGTGAAATAATATGTTCCAACCAGGGCATCGTAGAGAGAATAGAGGGTCTTCTGCCAAATATCCATAAAACTAAACCTGAAGACAGCACACTCCTAGGAGCTCCCCTGGGGTTGAAAGCCATCGATGAGGTCCTTGATAAGAAAATCGCCGACCTTAAGAGGATGGATGGGAGGATTGAGGATATTGATGCTCATGATGCACTCTACCTCATCACCAGATGTCTGTCCCTCCCCAGGTTAACCTACTTTCTGAGGTGTTCACCATCTTACAGTAGCCAAAAACTAAGTGAGTATGACCGGTTACTGAAATCAATGCTAGAAAAAGCCCTTAACCTCTCTCTCGATGACCTACAGTGGAAACAAGCCTCTCTTCCCGTAAGACTTGGGGGCCTCGGAGTTCGAACAGCAACGCAAATCGCTGTTCCAGCCTTCCTGTCCTCCTTATCAGCATCCGACGACCTTGTGAAGGAAATTCTACCTGCCCACTTACATCAGCTGGCAGGTGTACATGATCCCAATTTTACACGCTGTGCCACAGAGTGGGCCTCTCGTGCAGGCCAATCACCTCAACCACCATCCCCAAAATCCCACAAGCAATCCAGCTGGGATGGTCCCATTGTAGACCAAGTTGCTGCAGAGTGCCTGGGTGCTGCAACAACACAACACGACATTGCTCGCCTCACAGCAGTAGCAGCACCACATGCAGGGGATTTCCTGTTAGCAACCCCAATGTCGGCAACTGGCACGCGTCTCACACCACACGCCCTCCGAATTGCTGTGGCCCTCCGCCTTGCTGCCCCAATCCACACCAGATATAGGTGTATTTGCGGCGAGGTGGTGGCTGACAGGTACGGTCACCATGGCCTACTCTGCCAAAGCACAGGGGGATGGCACTCGAGGCACAGCGAAGTTAACGACATCATCAAGAGGAGCCTCACCACAGCCGGATGCCCAGCTGAAAGAGAGCCCCGTTACCTAACGCCCCGTAACTCTGATGCTCTTATTGGTCGCCCAGATGGTATCACAGTGAACCCCTGGAAGAATGGCAAGCAGTTGGTATGGGACTACACGTGCGTATCAACCCTGGCTAACACCTACATTAACCTCAGTGTTGCACAACCAGGTGGCGCTGCCACCCACAGGGAAGCAGCCAAATCCCGTAAGTATAGAGAACTGGATCACCACTACAATTTTGTCCCCATTGCTTCTGAGACGCTCGGCGCCTGGGGTAAAAGTGCTACCAGTTTTTTTAAGGAACTGGGTTCTAGGCTCATTGAAACAACAAGGGACCCGAGAGCTGCAAGCTTTCTTTTCCAGCGCCTCAGTGTGGCGATACAGAGGGGAAATGCGCACTGCATCCAGGGTTCCTGCCCGCCATCTGAGGAGCTGGAGGAACTCGACAACCTATGACAACCATCTTTGTAACCTATATGTAACTCCTTTTTTGTAACAAGGTTCAAATAAAGTAAATATATATGTGTACATACAAAAGAATGGGGGTGGTAGGAGAAGATAATATTAGTGTTCAGTGAGAAACCACAAGGTCTCCTCTGAATACTTTTTATTTTCTTCTCCGAGGCTATGGGTCCCCACATTGGCACCAGAGGTGGTACCCTCACAAACTTTTATATATATATATATATATATATATATATATATATATATATATATATATATATATATATATATATATATATATATATATATTTATATATATATATATATATATATATATATATATATATATATATATATATATATATATATATTTATATATATATATATATATATATATATATATATATATATATATATATACATATATATATATATATATATATATATATATATATATATATATATATATATATACATATATATATATATATATATATATATATATATATATATATATATATATATATATAATGTATATATATAATACAAAAGTGATTATTAAAAAACGTGAGGGGGTGGATGGATAGGCGCCAGAACTAGACGGTTTTTCAGTGGTTAATTAGGGAACTTCTTCCTTCATGCGATCAGGCGTCGTCTGGGCCATAATTAGTCAGAAAGATTGGAGAGTCTCCCCAGCCATTAGGGATGTTGCCAGAGCTGCAGTGTTGATGGCTTTTGCCACAATTTTTGCAAATTATTTCTATCAGCTTTATAATGATTTGTCATTATCAGCCTCATCGTTATTATCGCTGTTTTACTCATTTCCGTCTTATCATCATCAGCATTGGCATTATCTCTGCTGTCATCATCATCATTGTAATTATCACTGTTGTCATCATCATCATTGTAATTATCACTGTTGCCATCATCATCATCGGCATTATCATGAACCACCACCACCATTCACCACAACACCACACACCGACCTCCAAGGCAGTAAAAGTGGTAAAGATTCACTCGGGAAGCTGGTGGGTTCTGAAGTCAGTTTACAGAGCCATTCGTAAGTTTATGAAGTAGTTCTAAGGATCTTCAAATGACTTTCGTGTAGTCTAGTTTCCGACTTACGGCTATTGCTTGAAATTAATACAAAAATAATTTGTGTGTATACTCACCTAGTTGTGTTTGTGGGGTTGAGCTCTGACTCTTTGATCCCGCCTCTCATCTGTCAATCAACTGATGTGTGTGTGTGTGTGTGTGTGTGTGTGTGTGTGTGTGTGTGTGTGTGTGTGTGTGTACTCACCAATTTGTACTCACCTATTTGTGCTTGCGGGGGTTGAGCTCTGGCTTTTTCGTCCCGCCTCTCAACTGTCAATCAACTGGTGTACAGGTTCCTGAGCCTACTGGGCTCTATCATATCTACATTTGAAACTGTGTATGGAGTCAGCCTCCACCACATCACTGCCTAATGCATTCCATCTGTTAACTACTCTGACACTGAAAAAGTTCTTTCTAACGTCTCTGTGGCTCATGTGGGAACTCAGTTTCCACCTGTGTCCCCTTGTTCGCGTTCCACCAGTGTTGAATAGTTTATCCTTGTTTACCCGGTCGATTCCTCTGAGGATTTTGTAGGTTGTGACCATGTCTTCCGTTACTCTTCTGTCTTCCAGCGTCGTAAGGTGCATTTCCCGCAGCCTTTCCTCATAACTCATGCCTCTTAGTTCTGGGACTAGTCCAGTGGCATACCTTTGGACTTTTTCCAGCTTCGTCTTGTGCTTGACAAGGTACGGGCTCCATGCTGGGGCCGCATACTCCAGGATTGGTCTTAGATATGTGGTGTACAAGATTCTGAATGATTCCTTACATAGGTTCCTGAACGCTGTTCTGATGTTAGCCAGCCTCGCATATGCCGCAGACGTTATTCTTTTTATGTGGGCTTCAGGAGACAGGTTTGGTGTGATATCAACTCCTAGATCTGTTTCTCTGTCCATTTCATTAAGTACTTCATCTCCTATTCTGTATCCTGTGTCTGGCCTCCTGTTTCCACTGCCTAGTTTCATTACTTTGCATTTACTCGGGTTGAACTTCAACAGTCATTTGTTGGACCATTCACTCAGTGTGTGTGTGTGTGTATTCGTGTATGTTTACCTACCTATACTTACCGATCAATGACATCGGGGAAGTGAGGTCTAACTATTTATGCCTATTAGTCTTGGTGTACTGTTGTGTTAAAGCTTAACTATTCTGTCGTTTAAAATCTTTGTCGAATTTGTTCTTTTAAGCTGTGGGTAGAGGTGGCTTCCACAACTTCTCTCAGGGCATTCCACTTCTTCACCACTATACAGGGTACCAGTGTTTCCTTAAAGTTCCTCGACTCATTTGTGTTTCCAGCTCCTACTTGTGCCCTCTTGTCCTGCTTTTTTCTCAACTTCAAGAGGCTGTCCTTGTCTATCTTGTCTATACTTCTCAGTATCTTGTATGTTATGAGCATATCTCCTTTATTTCTTCTATCCTGCAAGGTCCTGAGGTCACGTTCCTTCAGCCTGTCTTCATAGCTTAACTCTCTAACACTAATCTAGTTGCATTTTTTCGATGTTCGTTTAATGCTTCACAAAATGTATTTTAGGCCGTTGCTGCATATTCCAAAATACTTGTAACAAACTATTTGTAGATTGTCTTGAATGCGTCCTGATTTACGTTTCAAACGACGTTTCATTGAACAATACAACCTCTCAAAAAGTAAACATGGTATACCAATTTACATGACCCAACGTAGGTTGCCACCTTCGATCTACTTATATTGGTATGGCCATCACAAAACTTTCGAGAAGACTGAACTGCCAACTGCACGCTGGTGCCCCTAGAAACCATATGCATAGTGAACATAACACAACATTCATTAAGAACATGCTAGTAAATAATCAAATAAATCCTAGAAATTACTACTGACATAAGAGAATTCCAAATTCTGGAAACCATACTTTAAAAAAGACCCACGTTATTTATACAGAATAATGACTTTCCTTCTTTGCCTGTACTCACCCTCAGAGCTCACCACACATCCCTGGATAATGACGACGTTTCTACCGAGGTCTCCACTCCCACCGTGAGTACCAGAGTAGAAAGCTTACATAGAGTGATCAACAATGCTAACAATATGGTCATATTTAACCAGGTGTGTTTAAAAGAATGCCTGCTCCCCAAGTATTCGTATCAATGGTATATATTAGGTTCAAACTAGCACAAGACAAATTTAACACCAATTCTGAACGCTTCAGAAGTTTAACATATCACCGAATGAACAAATCTACACGGGCCGTGATGAGGGTTCGAACCTACGTCTGGGATAATCCCAGACTCGACTTAATCGACTGTGCCACAACATAGTAACAAATAATTGCCACCGGGAGTGCTACTGCCCTCACACGGATCCTGCAGCCTCCCTGAGACAACAGGGTTCGACGTAGGTTCGAACCCTCATCACGGCCCTTGTGGATTTGTTCATTTGAGGCATCAAACTATTGTGATTTCTGTGTGAATATCACCGAATGTGTGTGTGTGTGTGTGTGTTAAAGCATGTCCGTATTGCAGTGTTACAGTGTACACTGTGATCGGTCCGTAGTTGGTGAGGGAGGGGAAGCACACGAGAGCACGAGCTCTGTGAAAAACAACACATTTCTCGGCATATTTCAGTGATACAGGAACTAAACACAGTCAGATAACTCATAAAGTGCATCTCAACTTATTAAACAATATACCATAGTGATTGACATCCGACTTTTGTGCTTTAAGGAAATAACAAGTGAATTTTGTGGAGTCCACCTCGTGGTGCCAGACCCCTCCCCATAGACCCACGTCCCGTGTGCCCACCGTGTGTGTGTGTGTGTGGGTGTGCTTGCTAGCAAATTGGCTTCCAACAAGTGTAATAGGGGAATGTGGATAGAGAAATTATTAATAGAGAAGTGAATACTATTGCAAGTCGGAAATAAAGCAGAAAATCCCTTATTGTAATACAAGCGAATTAATATATCAGTGTTATAACCCAAGTAACTGGCAAGTGAGGGCCTCCAGCCGCGGCCTGGGACAACAGCGTGTCTACTGTACAGCCTCTGGGACCCTCACCCTCCACCCTGCGATAAGTACTGACCATACAGTAGAACAAATAAACATATATATTATTACATATATACGGTATACATATAATATTATAAATATATAGATATATACAACAAAACAAGGCAAATTGGGAGTGAATAAACAAATTTGTGGCCACTGTAACAACTCCTTAAAGACGAAGGTAACGGGAATTGAATGTTATATCTGTAAGACTTGATTCCATTCAGCTTGTACAGTAGTGAGTAACACTACGGCACTGAGAGATGGCCACTTGCTCTGGGTGTGTAAAAATGACCTGCCAGCTTGGAATATCCTAAAAAACCTTCTAGATAACATGACGCATGAACAGAAAACATCATTCATTGGAAGCCTACCAGCCATCCAGAAGGAGTGGGAAAGGAACAACAATTCTAATATACCAGGGGCGGAGGCTATAGTCAGGGATGAAACTGAGGCTGAAACTCAGGAAGTTGTAAACTCTGACTCAGTAGGCCCGGATGTAGATGACAGTAAACTAGAAAGTGTAACAGACAGCACTGACAGCTCGATAGGTAGACACTACGACGGTTCCCGGTAGAGCAATTCAGAACAGAAAGACAGACTTATGCAAATTTTATGCAAAGGGCATATGCAGACATAGATATGCTGGTAATAAGAAAGGATTAGAATGCAGTTACCAACATCCCAAAAAATGTTTAAATATGCTTAGGAAAGGTGAGTGTCGATTTGGAGCAATATGTAGGTTTTCCGTCCTGACATGTACCAAACCTCACTGGAGGACAGAAAATACTATGACCTCAGCTGCCCACACTTTCACGTGAAAGGCACGGAACGCTACATAAAGAGTGGCAAGCAGGATAATGAATTTGGAGGAAACTCTATAAATTTTTATACCTGACCGAAAGAGAATTCAAAAGGAGGAGCATGGAGAGTGTATGGAACTGGATGCCAGATCCACTTGCATTCCAGAATTACAGATACAATTACCCACCGAAAGGGAACTACAACTACGACAGACAACTGCCCTACAAAAATCAGTACTGATCAGAACAAACTCAATATGTCCACGCATAATGGGCTTGCCGAAAAAGTCTCCCAGTCAAACTATCACTAATAGAGTAACCTCATTCATCTTTGCCAACATACAAGGACTGAAAACAAGAACAAACAACAAAGTACAGTTCATAAATGGCCTCCTCACGGAGTCAAATGCAGTATTTGGAGCTTTCACAGAAACCCATGCAGGGGAATTGTTGGACAGTGAGATCTGGATTCCAGGATATAACCTATACAGGTGTGATTGGAAAATTAGGTCACATGGAGGAGTGGGTCTGTATATTAGGGAAGACCTTGTATGCTCGGAGCTCCTAAACGTTACAAATAAGGTGGTAGAGGTACTGGGATTAAAAATAGAGAAAATAAATTTAGTGATTATTCTAATATACAAACCGCCAGATGCAACGGCTGAGGAATTCACAGAACAGATAAACAAAATAGAGAATAGCTTTGATAATTTGGAGAACCCGATACCTGATATTATCTTTCTAGGTGATTTCAACTTGCCTAGTCTCAGGTGGAGAATAGCAAACAATAATATTATACCAGGAAATCTATCAAGACCTAACAAACCACAGAATAGAGAACTACTTAGATTCTGTGACAAATTTTCACTCAGTCAGCAGATATCGGAGCCAACGAGAGATGAAAATATTCTAGATCTGGTCTTTATGAACAATGAAGACATTATCAGAGACATTACGATATCAGATACCACATACTCAGATCACAAGCTCATAGAAGTGCAAACGACCATCAATACTCAGAATAGACCTAAAACGTTGATAAAGCGAGAGGGACTATTCAGTAAATTCAATTTTAATAATAAAAGGATAGACTGGGAGATAATAAACAGGGAACTTACAAACATTCCATGGGGAACTGTTCTAAATAATACAAGTCCTACAGAAGAAATAGAAAAACTGACTTCGGAATCGTATCAAGTCTGTCTGAAACACATTCCTTTGAGGAAAGCCAGAAAGAGATCCAACGTAGAAAGAGAACGCAGACGACACTATAAACACAGGAAAAAAAATAACGGAACTGCTTATGTAGACACGAATTTCCCGTCAAAGAAGGAATAATTTAAATAGGGAGATTGAAGAAATCGAGCGGAAATTGAAACACTCATATGAAACTGAAGAAAGGCAGTTAGAACAGAAAGCAATTCAGGAAATAAAGAAAAATCCAAAATATTTCTTCACATATGCGAAATCAAAAGCAAAAACCACTGCCAGTATTGGACCTATTCGTACAAGTGAAGGTTCATACACGGAGGATGACAAAGAAATTAGTGAAATCCTAAAAAAGCAGTATGAGGACATGTTTAACACTCCAATAAACAACATGAAAGTGGAAGATCCAGACAATTTCTTTATGCGGGATATTCAAACCCCTGTAAATATAACTGATATCAACACGAGCGCACTAAATTTTGAAGGAGAAATTGAAAACATTTCCATGCACTCGGCCCCTGGTCCAGACTCATGGAATTCAATATTTGTAAAGAAATGCAAAGTGCCGGTAGCACAGGCACTCAGTATAGTGTGGAGGAAGAGCTTGGACACGGGGGAGATACCAGATGCACTTAAAGTAGCAGACATAGCGCCTCTACACAAGGGAGGGAGCAAAGCATTGGCAAAGAATTCTAGACCAGTTGCACTAACATCGCACATCATAAAAGTATTTGAGAGAGTGATTAGGAGTCAGGTCACCAATTTCATGGAGACCAATGACCTTCACAACCCAGGCCAACATGGATTTCGAGCGGGAGGATCGTGCCTCTCACAGCTACTTGAGCACTACGACAAAGTCATTGAGGCATTAGAAGAAAAACAGAATGCTGATGTGATATACACGGACTTCGCAAAGGCTTTCGATAAATGTGACCATGGCGTGATAGCACACAAAATGAAGTCAATGGGAATACCCGGTAAAGTAGGACGCTGGATACTCAGTTTTCTGTCAAACAGGACTCAGCGATTAACAGTCAACCATATAAAATCTAGTCCAAGTGCAGTGAAAAGCTCTGTACCTCAGGGTACAGTCCTTGCACCGCTGCTTTTCCTTATTCTCATATCAGATATAGACAAAAATACAAGTCACAGCTTCGTATCATACTTTGCAGATGACACAAAAATCAGTATGAAAATTATCTCGGCTGAAGACATAAAAAACTTCAAGCTGGTATTAATAAAGTTTTCGACTGGGCATCAGAAAATAACATGATGTTTAACAGTGATAAATTCCAGGTACTCAGGTACGGTAAAAATGAGGACCTTAAACATAATACAGAGTACAAAACACAATCAAATGTACCCATATTAGGAAAACAGCATGTAAAGAATTTGGGAATAATAATGTCTGACGATCTAACGTTTAAGGAGCATAACCAAGCAAATATTGCGACAGCCAGATAAATGATAGGATGGATTACGCAAACTTTCAAATCCAGGGATCCCATCACAATGGTTGTACTCTTCAAGTCACTTGTGTTGTCCCGTCTTGAGTACTGCTCAGTACTCACTTCCCCCTTCAGAGCAGGAGAGATTGCTGAAATAGAGGGAATACAGAGAACATATACGACACGCATAGACGCGATAAAGCACCTAAATTATTGGGATCGTCTCAAAGCCCTCCAAATGTACTCACTAGAAAGAAGACGAGAGAGATACCAAATAATATACACCTGGAAGATACTGGAGGGCCAAGTACCAAATCTACACAGTAAAATAACAACGTACTGGAGTGAACGATATGGAAGAAAATGCAGAATAGAACCAGTGAAGAGCAGAGGTGCCATAGGCACAATCAGAGAACACTGTATAAACATCAGAGGTCCGCGGTTGTTCAACGTCCTCCCAGCAAGCATAAGAAATATTGCCGGAACAACCGTGGACATCTTCAAGAGGAAACTAGATTTATTCGTCCAATTAGTGCCGGACCAACCGGGCTGTGGTGGGTATGTGGGCCTGCGGGCCGCTCCAAGCAACAGCCTAGTGGACCAAACTCTCACAAGTCAAGCCTGGCCTCGGGCTGGGCTTGGGGAGTAGAAGAACTCCCAGAACCCAATCAACCAGGTATCAACCAACCAGGTACACATTGCATCTTAATTAAAATATATGACTGGTTCTAAAGCTGTCACTCGTCTTCCTTGGGAGCTCCTCCTGAGAGGGCTTTAGCAGACTGCTCTAAAAGTCGGAAGCAAATGCTGCTTCCAAGGCTGCTTCACTTTTCCTCTCAGGTATATTTAATATTTCGGGTCATCTGCTGAATATCCAAGAATACTATATTTATAGTTCATTAACTTCTGCAACTGTTATTCATACCTCTTCCAAAATGATAGATGAAGCCCCCTTATATTGACAGAATTGTGTATAAGCAATGTAAACTGGCTTTATTGTTCAGTAAGACATCTATGAATGGTGTGCTTCAACGAAAGTGTGACAGGAAGATTTCCTGAGACCATTGCAGTGAACGGAGGACTTACACGTTCTTGCCGGAAGGAAAGTTTTACCTCTTGATTACATCACATCGGTATAAAGGGAGAATATAAAAAGATTGAAGTGGGAGACGAAGAGGACGAAGATAATAGGTAAATAAGACAACTACTACAACCACACATGCGGAAAATTGATTTTGCAACACAAATTGAGTGAACAGACTACAGCGGTGACGTCAAGATATATATATTCAGAATATTTCGGTCGTAGTCTTAGATACGGATATAAACATTATGAATAAAGAAAGCGAGATTCACTAATAAATCACAAGTTTTGCTGAATGGAGAAACGTAGAGATATGGAGAGAATGTAGAGAGGTGGGGGGGGGGGTGGTTGGATACAAATACAACAAGAAAGAAAAGAGGGAGAAGGAGGAGAACGAAATTCTAATGGAGTGGTAGGAGGAGAGTGTGTGTGTGTCAGGATGACAAGCAGGTAATCCCTGGATAAGGTGTTTGGGGTAGGAGAGAGGGATAGGGGAGAGACGGTTAGTACAGACGACGTAGAAGAGGGATATGTAGGTCAATACAAGCCCTTAATCTATCCTGTGTAACCACCAGTGTTACAGCCTTCACTCTCAATCATGACGAGGACAGGTGCTCTGTGGTCAACACTCTCGCACTCTACACCTGCGTTTCCACTCGACACGCACATCCATCTCTACCCCACATCCCTCGGGCTCTCTCGAGTACCTGTGCTCGACTTGAGAGTTCCGTGAATGCCTTAAACTGCCAGTCGATTTGATATGTGAGGTTTCTCGTTATTTACGGACCAACAATTCCTCGGAGACGAAGTCCTGTTAGTTGATCTATTTTCTAGGATTTAACGCTTGGAGTTATCATGAGTCCAGTTACGTTCTCGAAAAGAGCGCGTGTGTGTGTGTAAGTTGTTGTGTGTGTGTGTGTGTGTGTGTGTGTGTGTGTGTGTGTGTGTGTGTGTAAGTTGTTGTGTGTGTGTGTGTGTGTGTGTGTAAGTTGTTGTGTGTGTGTGTGTAAGTTGTTGTGTGTGTGTGTGTGTGTGTGTGTGTGTAAGTTGTTGTGTGTGTGTGTGTGTGTGTGTGTGTGTGTGTGTGTGTGTAAGTTGTTGTGTGTGTGTGTGTAAGTTGTTGTGTGTGTGTGTGTAAGTTGTTGTGTGTGTGTGTGTGTGTGTGTGTGTGTGTGTGTGTGTAAGTTGTTGTGTGTGTGTGTGTGTGTGTGTGTGTGTGTGTGTGTGTGTGTGTGTAAGTTGTTGTGTGTGTGTGTGTGTGTGTGTGTGTGTGTGTGTAAGTTGTTGTGTGTGTGTGTGTGTGTGTGTGTGTGTGTGTGTGTGTGTAAGTTGTTGTGTGTGTGTGTGTGTGTGTGTGTGTGTGTGTGTGTGTGTGTGTAAGTTGTGTGTGTGTGTGTGTGTGTGTGTGTGTGTGTGTGTGTGTGTGTGTGTGTGTAAGTTGTTGTGTGTGTGTGTGTGTGTGTGTGTGTAAGTTGTTGTGTGTGTGTGTGTGTGTGTGTGTGTGTGTGTGTGTGTGTGTGTGTGTGTGTGTAAGTTGTTGTGTGTGTGTGTGTTATTATAGACTGTGGGTTGGTTGGTGTTGTCGTCGTCGATCCTTCTCTATGGACAACCCAACCCACAACTCGGTAGAGTGCTTATACTAGGAGATCACCCTTGGCGCTTCTGGCTCTTGGAGAGGGGCTCAACGTCACACGTTTAGGGGATGCGGCTCCAACACTTAGCCTCGTTGTCACGTGCACACACCCACTCGAGCCACTGTGACTCCCCACTCTCTCCCTAGGTGATATGATCTCCTCAATCCCCTTTTTGACTTATTAGTATTACCTTTTACCCTGTCCACGGCAGTGGTTCTTGGTTCTTTCTCTCTCTCTCTCCTTCTTTACTACCTCCTGGGAAGCCTCACTAGGACGAGGGCAAACACCAGCAAATTGGGATACATTTACTGGACAAAGCACATACACGATACATACACACATATAATAATAATGAATCCTATACTCTATAATATCACAATCAGGTTGCACTCCAACACCATCAGAACTCTATTATCAGCTTATCAAGTGGTATCCTATCTCATGGTTCACCACCTGATACTATCAACCTCCTCAAGTTGATCAAGTCTACATACACTGTTGCACCATCAGCAAGATAACATATATATACAAAAAATCAGCATTTGAATGCAATAACATATACCAGTATAAATGTTCATTGATACTTCAGTATAAAAAACTCCTTGACGTAAGAATGCCAACAGTCACTCACCTCTCACTGCGTCTTGCACGCTAGTGACAACCAAACACTATCAACTCCCTATAAGTAATCCACCAGAACTTCCCCTTCCACCTCTGGAAGTTCACTACCCTAATATCCTTAGGTTCTTCCGGGCTTCACTACCAGGATCCTCTGCAGCTCCTCCAGGCTGCTATCATGAAGTTTCCTTGAGCAACTACGGTGCTTCACCCTTCTGCTAGGGTCCTCCACAGCTCTCTTGGCTGCTACACCATGAAGTTTCCCCGAGCAAGTATGGTGCTTCTCCACCTCTAAAGAAGCACGTGACACTCCTCTTCACTGCTGCTTCTCCTCACAGCTCGAGGTCCTCTGCTCCACTACCTTTGGAGTCTCATCAATTACTTCATCTGCTGGCTTCGAAGTTCTCAGCAACTTCTTCCCCAAAAGACAAACCTGCAACCCATCGACACTCCAATAAAACGTTCCCCTTTAACACATAAACAAAAATAACCACACAATATGCTTGCCTCAAACCTCTATCTGTTCTCTACATACAGTGAGAGTGGACTCCCCCGTTTTGGGCGGGTCCATACTCCACCTCGCCTGGCGGCGGTCCTCACTCACTGGGAGGGTCTTCCTCCATCCGGAGCCGGGCTCCCTCAGTCGTCCGCCAGCGCTCAGAGGGGGCGGACGTCGCTCCGTGTTCCTCCCTCTTCACTCTCCTATTTCAGGCCTTCTGCCTTATTAAAACATGTCTAACTTATAAATAAACATTGCTACTGTCGCTGGGCACACGACCAACTACAAGTGATCACTATGAACTGGCGTATATCGTGCTTACCACAGATCGGCTGGTCGAGGGCGCTTTCCCTCTGACGGCGTCTGGTCAGGGCGCTCCCACGGCCCACAATAATGTCTCTGGCCGGCTTGATACTCTCTTCTTCGACCAGGACTTGAGACCACAACGTTCCCAGCTCGGTTCCACAGCTGGCACGTCTACACACTTCTCTTCTCTTCGAGATATATCACTAGGGGTTCCCTTCTGATGGGAGCTCAACGGAGCGCGGCTACCCCCTGCGATGTCTGGCACTCAAGTGAGGTCAAGGTCCTCCGGAAGCGAGCCTCACGCCTCCAGCAAAATGTCCACATCTCCTAGCCAGTCATTTATCTGTTTTCTCCTTCATTGCCCATAATCTCAAACTGTTATACATATCCAAGCAACTATTTTACATATGCGTTATCACCTCAATATTTGCTAGACCTTCTAATCAGGTCAGGCTTGATGAATAACTCTCAAGGAGGGAGACTCGTTTCTCCTGTAGGCTGAGATCATAACACTCCCCTCCCCTTATTTTTGAGAGTTATTCCAGTGGCAAAGCTCGGGATAATACATCCGCCACCACACTGTCTCGTTCTTCAACCGATTGGTTCGAACGGTTGATCTGCTTACGTACTCCCTTAGGAGTCTACAATTAGTTCGTTGCTCCTTGCAACATCCGGCTCACAACTCTCCAGGAACATGTTCTTCTCACAAATGATCTGACCTCTCTGGCACCTCTTGGCTAGGCTGTCCTCCTTGGACGCCTGCACTCCATCGGTCCACTCTACTTATTGTCTCCACCCTCCGTTTCCTCGTCTTCTCTTCACGTCCAGAGTCAGACATCTACTGTCTGTACCTCCTCTGTCGTCTTCACTCTTCCATCTACTGCCATTATACTTTCGTCTCCTGTCATCATACTTCACTCCATCGTCTTCACCGACGCTCCTCCTTTTCGTCTCCTCATTTATCTGAGACCTCATCCTGTTCGACTCCCACCGAGTCCTCGGCTTTCCTCTATTCCTCCATGCTTGTATCATCTTCCTCTTCCCACACTTTTCACCTCTATACAACTCCATTTCTTCTCCTTCAACTCTTCTTCTTTCCCTAAAAGTTTCTCCGAGCGCTGTGCTACATCCAACAGCAATCGACCGTACATGTCGCTTTACCTCTCCTTGTGTGCTCGTAAGCATCTCTCCACACATACTGTCTCTTCTCCTTTCATTTTCTCGGCTATTACTCTTCTTCATTATCTCTACTCTACGGTTTCTGTGAAACATGTCAACTCCTGACATCTCAAACAACTTAACTCTACTACCCAAATGCCTCTGTGCTCGTGGACAACTTGACGCTCTACTCTTGTCCTCTGTATGTCCACATCCTTCCTCATTCCTACTCAGCACAGTTGCATTCGCCTTCCGACTCTTAATTTCAGCAGTCTGGGCTCTACTCAGGTCCGCTCTCTTCACATGATTCTTCTTCGGCTGGGCCATCTTCACTTTTGACCTCACCGAGACTTCATTTTCCTGGGCTGGACCTTCATCAAACCGCCATGATATATCTACATCGATATCTTCCACTGGCTGAATCGACACTGTCTCACCTTCTCCAGTGTCTTCCTCGTCGGCCACTTCTGCCTTCGTCACTACCGAGACAGGGTACTCAATGGCTTGGCGGTCTCCTGACGCATCTCCTCGGATGTCAGTCAGGTTCACACTCTCAGGTGTCCCACTCGTGCCGTGGCCTTCTGGGCTCTCCTCTGGCACAGTCTCCGCTATGACTCTTGTCAACACCTTTGTCCCGCACAAGTCATTCCCCAGGATCACTTGGACTCCTGGAACAGGTATGTCGGGGCACACTCCCAACATCACCTCTGCCGACACATATTCCGACCTTAGCTGGACAGTACAAACGGGCATGTCACTTTCAGACAACAACCCATATACCTTCATCTTACTCCTGCCAGCTAACCGTCGATCATTCCCAATCAGGCTTCTCGTAATCAAGCTCTGATTAGCTCCGGTATCCCTTAAGATACCAACTTCTACCTCAGGTTGGCCTCCTACGCTGATCCAACCTTTGCTCATGAATGGCCTATACCTCTCGTTCACTAAGTTCGCTCTCTGTGGTTTGTCTCGGAACACATTAGTATATTTACCTCGGGGGTCACACATGGCCAGGGTCACAACTCTCTTGCCCTGCCGACAATCTCGCATCACGTGACCCAATCCGTTACAATTGTAACATCTCATCTGGGTAAAGTCTCTTCTATATGTACCAGAGTAGCTCTGACTCAGCCCACTCACATGAGAATTCCTCGGGCCAGGTACACTACTTGCACTCTGTGGGGTTCTACTGGACTCTTGATTTCCAGGATAACGATTAGTTTCTTGTTTAGCTCCTCCATCTTCACTTTCAGACGAAGTGCGCGACCTACTCTTCTGAGTTTTAGGGTACTTACTTTTATCTGCCCATTTATCAAAATTTTTCTCACCCCAGACTCTTCTGGGTCTTTCATAATTTCTTCCTCCCCAGACTCCATTGGGTCTGCCATTGCTGTGTCTCGCCTCGCTTCTCACTCTGTTCTCCCTCAAGCTCTTGTATGCTTCAGTAATCATATCTGCCCTATCTGCGGCATCTTTCACCTCCATTATCCCTGCTTTTTGGATCTTGAACTTTGTTTCTGGATGCATCATCTCCAAGAACTTCTCCATGACCATCAGTTGCTTCAGGTCAGCGTAAGATCCAACTCCAGCAGCCTCAATCCACTTCTGGAATCGTCTTTCCAGATCTCTTGCTGTCTCAGCAAACGTACACGCTCCAACTTTGATCATCTCTCTGAAGCGCTTCCTATAAGCTTCTGGGGTTAACTGAAACGAGCGCAATATGCTGCTCTTTACTGTGGCATAATCCTGGCACTCTTCCAGTGACAATTGGGTGTATGCCTCCCTGGCTGCACCGGTCAATCTTAACTGGACCAGCTGGGCCCATTCCTCCTGTGGCCACTCCTTGATACTGGCTACTTTCTCAAAATGCTCGAAGAAGCTCTCTGCCTCTTCGGGCACAAACAAGGGAATGTCCTTCTCCCTAACCCTAACATCTGTTGGCTGTGATACCTGGGTGGTGCTCTCTGGCAACCCATGTTCAATCCTTTGCTCAGCCAAGGTTCTGTTCGCTTCTATCTGCATTTGTTTTGTTCTCTCTTTTTCTTTTTCCACCTCTAGCCTTGCTTTCTCTTTTTCTTTCTCCTGTTCCAACTCCAGTTCTCTTACTCTGGTTTTCTCTTTTTCTTTCTCCACCTCTAGTCTTGCTTTCTCTTTTTCTATTTCCAGTCTGGTTTTTTCTTTTTCTACTTCCAGCCTGGTTTTTTCTTTTTCCTTCTCTGCTTCATTTTTCATCTGGAGTTCTAATTTCATCTTTTCCAGCTGGAACTGTCTCTCCTTGTCCTCTCGTTGTTGCTGCATCTGGAGCTCTAACTGGAATCTCTCCAAGCTCCTATTTCGGCTACTCCTGCTACTGCGGCTACTCTTGCTGCTCCTACTCGATCCCTGGGATCTCACTTCATCCTGCCCATCATCCTCCTTTCCACTTTCAGCTCCTTTTTGGGCTCCTTGCTCTGCCGCTTCATTTTTGGCTCTTAACTGCCTCAGGATCTCATCCTTCATCCCAGCTACTTTAGATGCTTTCAACCTAATGCCACATTTTTCTGCTATTTGTTTCAATTGATCCCTCGTGCAACCTTCCAAGTCCTCAGGCTTGCCTGACTCCACAAATGCTTGCACCTTATCCATCTTTGTCCTGTGAGTCTTCCCAAGAGAGTATACACCTGCGGTCACACAGTTTATCTCAGCAGGGGTGTACAAATCCACTCTTGGACAGGGTGTGGGTGTGTCAGTTCTCTCTCCCGGACACAGGCCCCCAATTTATTATAGACTGTGGGTTGGTTGGTGTTGTCTTCGTTGATCCTTCTCTACGGACAACCCAACCCACAACTCGGTAGAGTGCTTATACTAGGAGATCACCCTTGGCGCTTCTGGCTCTTGGAGAGGGGCTCAACGTCACACGTTTAGGGGATGCGGCTCCAACATTTAGCCTCGTTGTCACGTGCACACACCCACTCGAGCCGCTGTGACTCCCCACTCTCTCCCTAGGTGATATGATCTCCTCAATCCCCTTTTTGACTTATTAGTATTACCTTTTACCCTGTCCACGGCAGTGGTTCTTGGTTCTTTCTCTCTCTCTCTCCTTCTTTACTACCTCCTGGGAAGCCTCACTAGGACGAGGGCAAACACCAGCAAATTGGGATACATTTACTGGACAAAGCACATACACGATACATACACACATATAATAATAATGAATCCTATACTCTATAATATCACAATCAGGTTGCACTCCAACACCATCAGAACTCTATTATCAGCTTATCAAGTGGTATCCTATCTCATGGTTCACCACCTGATACTATCAACCTCCTCAAGTTGATCAAGTCTACATACACTGTTGCACCATCAGCAAGATAACATATATATACAGAAAATCAGCATTTGAATGCAATAACATATACCAGTATAAATGTTCATTGATACTTCAGTATAAAAAACTCCTTGACGTAAGAATGCCAACAGTCACTCACCTCTCACTGCGTCTTGCACGCTAGTGACAACCAAACACTATCAACTCCCTATAAGTAATCCACCAGAACTTCCCCTTCCACCTCTGGAAGTTCACTACCCTAATATCCTTAGGTTCTTCCGGGCTTCACTACCAGGATCCTCTGCAGCTCCTCCAGGCTGCTATCATGAAGTTTCCTTGAGCAACTACGGTGCTTCACCCTTCTGCTAGGGTCCTCCACAGCTCTCTTGGCTGCTACACCATGAAGTTTCCCCGAGCAAGTATGGTGCTTCTCCACCTCTACAGAAGCACGTGACACTCCTCTTCACTGCTGCTTCTCCTCACAGCTCGAGGTCCTCTGCTCCACTACCTTTGGAGTCTCATCAATTACTTCATCTGCTGGCTTCGAAGTTCTCAGCAACTTCTTCCCCAAAAGACAAACCTGCAACCCATCGACACTCCAATAAAACGTTCCCCTTTAACACATAAACAAAAATAACCACACAATATGCTTGCCTCAAACCTCTATCTGTTCTCTACATACAGTGAGAGTGGACTCCCCCGTTTTGGGCGGGTCCATACTCCACCTCGCCTGGCGGCGGTCCTCACTCACTGGGAGGGTCTTCCTCCATCCGGAGCCGGGCTCCCTCAGTCGTCCGCCAGCGCTCAGAGGGGGCGGACGTCGCTCCGTGTTCCTCCCTCTTCACTCTCCTATTTCAGGCCTTCTGCCTTATTAAAACATGTCTAACTTATAAATAAACATTGCTACTGTCGCTGGGCACACGACCAACTACAAGTGATCACTATGAACTGGCGTATATCGTGCTTACCACAGATCGGCTGGTCGAGGGCGCTTTCCCTCTGACGGCGTCTGGTCAGGGCGCTCCCACGGCCCACAATAATGTCTCTGGCCGGCTTGATACTCTCTTCTTCGACCAGGACTTGAGACCACAACGTTCCCAGCTCGGTTCCACAGCTGGCACGTCTACACACTTCTCTTCTCTTCGAGATATATCACTAGGGGTTCCCTTCTGATGGGAGCTCAACGGAGCGCGGCTACCCCCTGCGATGTCTGGCACTCAAGTGAGGTCAAGGTCCTCCGGAAGCGAGCCTCACGCCTCCAGCAAAATGTCCACATCTCCTAGCCAGTCATTTATCTGTTTTCTCCTTCATTGCCCATAATCTCAAACTGTTATACATATCCAAGCAACTATTTTACATATGCGTTATCACCTCAATATTTGCTAGACCTTCTAATCAGGTCAGGCTTGATGAATAACTCTCAAGGAGGGAGACTCGTTTCTCCTGTAGGCTGAGATCATAACAGTGTGTGTGTGTAAGTTGTTGTGTGTGTGTGTGTGTGTGTGTGTGTGTGTGTGTGTGTGTGTGTGTGTGTGTGTGTGTGTGTGTGTGTGTGTGTGTGTGTGTGTGTGTGTGTGTGTGTGTGTGTGTGTGTGTGTGTGTGTGTGTGTGTGTGTGTGTGTGTGTGTGTGTGTGTGTGTGTGTGTGTGTGTGTGTGTGTGTGTGTGTGTGTGTGTGTGTGTGTGTGTGGTTCCTTTGACAATGTGACTCATATTTTAGTGCCCCAATGGGCCGGTTGTTCCAATAAAGGGAAGTCAAGCTGGTGAGATTGATCTGGGAGTGCACGTACCAGTCATAAGTTTGATCTGGGAGTGCACGTACCAGTCATAAGTTTGATCTGGGAGTGCACGTACCAGTCATAAGTTTGATCTGGGAGTGCACGTACCAGTCATAAGTTTGATCTGGGAGTGCACGTACCAGTCATAAGTTTGATCTGGGAGAGCACGTACCAGTCATAAGTTTGATATGGGAGTGCACGTACCAGTCATAAGTTTGATCTGGGAGTGCACGTACCAGTCATAAGTTTGATCTGGGAGTGCACGTACCAGTCATAAGTTTGATCTGGGAGTGCACGTACCAGTCATAAGTTTGATCTGGGAGAGCACGTACCAGTCATAAGTTTGATATGGGAGTGCACGTACCAGTCATAAGTTTGATCTGGGAGTGCACGTACCAGTCATAAGTTTGATCTGGGGGTGCACGTACCAGTCATAAGTTTGATCTGGGAGTGCACGTACCAGTCATAAGTTTGATCATGGAGTGCACGTACCAGTCATAAGTTTGATCTGGGAGTGCACGTTCCAGTCATAAGTTTGATCTGGGAGTGCACGTACCAGTCATAAGTTTGATCTGGGAGTGCACGTACCAGTCAT
Organism: Procambarus clarkii; assembly: GCF_040958095.1. Lineage (NCBI taxonomy): Eukaryota > Metazoa > Arthropoda > Malacostraca > Decapoda > Cambaridae > Procambarus > Procambarus clarkii. The sequence continues at coordinate 22,628 of NW_027189555.1, read as the reverse complement.
AAGTTTGATCTGGGAGTGCACGTACCAGTCTAAGTTTGATCTGGGAGTGCACGTACCAGTCATAAGTTTGATCTGGGGGTGCACGTACCAGTCTAAGTTTGATCTGGGAGAGCACGTACCAGTCATAAGTTTGATATGGGAGTGCACGTACCAGTCATAAGTTTGATCTGGGAGTGCACGTACCAGTCATAAGTTTGATCTGGGGGTGCACGTACCAGTCATAAGTTTGATCTGGGGGTGCACGTACCAGTCATAAGTTTGATCTGGGAGTGCACGTACCAGTCATAAGTTTGATCTGGGAGTGAACGTACCAGTCATAAGTTTGATCTGGGAGTGCACGTACCAGTCATAAGTTTGATCTGGGAGTGCACGTACCAGTCATAAGTTTGATCTGGGAGTGCACGTACCAGTCATAAGTTTGATCTGGGAGTGCACGTACCAGTCATAAGTTTAATCTGGGAGTGCACGTACCAGTCTAAGTTTAATCTGGGAATGCACGGATTCGTCGCAATAAAAGTTTCTACTCTGGCAGACTTGTCGCCTCCCGTTTTCAGATATTGATATGCAACATTTTGTCAGTAATTTAATAGTGAAAATTATGTTTAGTTGATATATCTTGCAGGTTTCTCTCTGTCTCGCTATTCGTTCATTATTTAGTATTGGTTCTTTGTCTCCTTCTCCTGAGTAACGTTTAAAAACCAATAATAATATAATACAATAATGATAATAATAATAATAACAATAATAATAATAATAATAATAATAATAATAATAAAACAAAGTAATAATTATTATAATATTTGTCTTAAATAAGGTAGAATGCACAAAATTATAATAATAATAATAAACACACAGTGTTCTTGGTGGAAGGAATTTGGTCATAGTCTCCTGATAAGCCGCGTTTCTCCCTGATGTCTCCCCATATTCCTCCTCTCTTCCTTCATCTCTCCTTCTCCTCCTCCTGATATTTTAATCTCACAAGACGGACGGTGGAGTAAGGAATGACGCTTCTTGAAAGACTCCTCTACTTCAATAGACCGCTTCCATCCCTTTTCATGAGAAACAAGACGATTGACGAGTTTATCCTGTTTATTTGCACTCAAAGAGTAATGGTGTTGACGTTCTCTTCCCCGGCGGTAAATGTGTGGGTGTTGATGTTGGTCCCGTCCAGTGTTTGTGTTGATGTTGGTCCCGTCCAGTGTTTGTGTTGATGTTGATCCCGTCCAGTGTTTGTGTTGATGTTGGTCCCGTCCAGTGTTTGTGTTGATGTTGATCCCGTCCAGTGTTTGTGTTGATGTTGGTCCCGTCCAGTGTTTGTGTTGATGTTGATCCCGTCCAGTGTTTGTGTTGATGTTGGTCCCGTCCTGTGTTTGTGTTGATGTTGGTCCCGTCCAGTGTTTGTGTTGATGTTGGTCCCGTCCTGTGTTTGTGTTGATGTTGGTCCCGTCCAGTGTTTGTGTTGATGTTGGTCCCGTCCAGTGTTTGTGTTGATGTTGGTCCCGACCTGTGTTTGTCTTGATGTTGGTCCCGTCCAGTGTTTGTGTTGATGTTGGTCCCGTCCTGTGTTTGTGTTGATGTTGGTACCGTCCTGTGTTTGTGTTGATGTTGGTCCCGTCCAGTGTTTGTGTTGATGTTGGTCCCGTCCAGTGTTTGTGTTGATGTTGGTCCCGTCCAGTGTTTGTGTTGATGTTGGTCCCGTCCAGTGTTTGTGTTGATGTTGGTCCCGTCCAGTGTTTGTGTTGATGTTGGTCCCGTCCAGTGTTTGTGTTGATGTTGGTCCCGTCCAGTGTTTGTGTTGATGTTGGTCCCGTCCAGTGTTTGTGTTGATGTTGGTCCCGTCCAGTGTTGATGTTGGTCCCGTCCAGTGTTTGTGTTGATGTTGGTCCCGTCCTGTGTTTGTGTTGATGTTAGTCCCGTCCAGTGTTTGTGTTGATGTTGGTCCCGTCCAGTGTTTGAGTTGATGTTGGTCCCGTCCAGTGTTTGTGTTGATGATGGTCCCGTCCAGTGTTTGTGTTGATGTTGGTCCCGTCCTGTGTTTGTGTTGATGTTGGTCCCGTCCAGTGTTTGTGTTGATGTTGGTCCCGTCCAGTGTTTGTGTTGATGTTGGTCCCGTCCAGTGTTTGTGTTGATGTTGGTCCTGTCCAGTGTTTGTGTTGATGTTGGTCCCGTCCTGTGTTTGTGTTGATGTTGGTCCCGTCCTGTGTTTGTGTTGATGTTGGTCCCGTCCTGTGTTTGTGTTGATGTTGGTCCCGTCCTGTGTTTGTGTTGATGTTGGTCCCGTCCAGTGTTTGTGTTGATGTTGGTCCCGTCCAGTGTTTGTGTTGATGTTGGTCCCGTCCAGTGTTTGTGTTGATGTTGGTCCCGTCCAGTGTTTGTGTTGATGTTGGTCCCGTCCAGTGTTTGTGTTGATGTTGGTCATGGACATAACGGACGATAAGTCACAATACCGAGGCTGAAGATGTGGTGACCAAACCACACGACAGAAAATGCAGGAGCGACGACCTTTCGGTCCGTCCTGGACCTTAACGTCGTCGCTTCTCTATTATCTGGTGTGAGGAGCTGTCACCATTGACATAATATATAGGTGTTCGTGCTCTAGTGCCAGACACTGGACCATGTAGCTTGGATCCGGATGAAAGTTTTGTGTTGTATAGGTCTGAAGCTTTGAACTTAAAAGCTTCAAATCCAAATTTTTGGATTTCAAACTTTCGGGAACATTTGGGAAACCATTTGTAAATCGTGTCTTGAACGTTGTAATTAACATTTCGTATGTCGCGTCATGAACGTTGTGGTAAACAGTTCTTTTGTCGAACCTTAAACGTTGTGGTAACACTTCATCATATTATCCTTTAGGGAAATATTAACATCACGAGTTATAAAGCCACTTCATCTCCATCACTGATTCCATGGAACCGATAGTCTAAATGTCCAATTAATTTTCTTTTCTGTTTAACAAGTTTATAAATAATACGGATACCTTTAAATCCGGACTTTCTGTAATACACCTTTATTATCGAGATTTAAACATATATTCTATAAAATATTTGGTTGAGCTGAGATATATTAAAAATATTATTGATCTGAGCATATGACATGAATTATTGATCAGAGAAACTGGTAAACAATTTTGGGGTACCGGTGATACAGTCAGGTTCGTTCTCCACTCACAATCTAGAACTCCGGGTTCGAATCCCGCGCGGGACAGAAATGTTTGGGCGCATTTCGTATCACCTAGCACCTGTTCACCTAGCAGTAAGTGGGGACCCAGGAGTTAGTCTGCTTGTTATGGGACTGCATCCTCGGGAGGGGTCAGTAGTTCGACCTTGGAGAGAGGGGTCAGTAATTCTATATAAGCCTAACGTATATACACACTCAGGCTGCCTGTCCCCCGATATAATGAATTATTATTATTAATTATTATAGTCTATCATGCACACCACCAACAATTATTGGTGATGTGCTAATGAGTTAATACTTTAAGATATTTAACAATAAAAGTATTCCTTGTATGATTATATGACACAACGTTCCAGGTAAAATTAACAATATAACATACTTATGAGGTAGTTGGAAAAGCATGAAATAGATACGTAATGTCTTCATCGGCCGAACGCAACAGCAGTTGAATAGTCTCCCATCTCGTTCCGAGAAAGAGAAAACGAATATTTTCACCAAAAAAAACTATATTTACAGGCTAACAATTATATTTTGAAAGGAGTAAATTTTTCAAGATACTTCACTGAACTAATAATAATAACAATAATAATAATAATAATAATAATAATAATAATAATAATAATATTGAATGAAAATCACGCTTATATATTTGTGAAATTTATGTACGGAATTTACACCAAGTCTTTCGCACTCTCCTGAGTGCTTTATCAAGATGTGAGTGTGTGGTCTGAGTGTGTGATAGAGTAAGAGATAATAATAATCTGGAAGGAGTTTATATATTACATTGTAGAGATTGTAATGGAGTCTGTGTGTTGGAAACAGGGAGTAAACTGGAGATCAGAATTGAAGAACATAAGAATGTGTGTAGAATCATGGCTGGTAACAGTGCTGTAGCTAACCATAGTTGGGAAAAGGATCACAATATTGACTTTAAAAAATGTGAAATAATCTATACAAGAAATAATAGTAGAACTATACGGGTAGTGGGAGGGGTTGTAATATATATACGCTGAATACTTTCACTGGTAACTAAAGCTTTACTTCAGAGGATAACTTTACTAGGAAAATGACTCTGAGTGAATTAAAATTACATCTCAATCAATGGATGAATGAAAGTGTCCCGCTAGCCACGTTCCTTGGGGTTATGGAGAGGGTTACGAGGGCTACCATCCAGATGAACATTATTAATAACAACTCCAGTCCCCAAGATAGCAGGATTACAGGAGGTCAAGAAGGATAAGAGAACTGGACCTAGGATATCAGCTAAGTTACAGCTATGTTCCTGTGCCAGTAAGTCCAATGCGGGCTCACAATAGCCCGTGCTACTTGGAACATTTTGTTCCCAGTTGCTGAATCTAAAACAACAACAACAACAACAACAGGATAACGCAGCCTCATTAGCCATTGAGGTGCAAGTCTCGTTCTAGTCACACACTTAGACCTTGATAAAGCACTCAGGAGAGTGTGAAACACTTGCAGTAAATTCCTTACATAAAATTCACAAATACACGAGTGTGGATTTTTATCCTAAGTTATTATGTCTGTGAGAAGACCTTACCATTACTACTATTAATAATGTATATATATATTGTGACGGTAAAGCGTTGGTGTTCGGCTGTTTCAAAAGCTAGGGGCAGGGCCTCGTCACATTAAAGAAAAAAAAGAGAAAAAGCTGGAACTTTCGTCTGTGGTAAGGTAATGGGAAGACACACACAACACAAGTAAATTTAACAATGAAATTTTAATTACGTTAGAAAAACAAGACATGAATAAAATTAAGTATAAAATATACAAGACAAGTCAACAAACAAAATAATAAGAATAATCACTGGCAAATGAAAAGTTTCGTTAAGACAAGTGAGTAATAGCAAAATAATAATAATGATGCTGGAATATTGGCTTCGAGCTGCCACCTCCCTTAGTACACGAAAGCCAAGGCTTAGTCTACCAACGAGAGATGTCAAATGCAAGGAGCACTGGAATATTCTGACGATTCTGGGCCACTGCAGCCCAGACATCAACTTGTGGCGGAGGGCGGAGGGCAGGTGCGACGGTACACCAGCCAATCAGCGACAGGCAGGCAATGGACAAGCAGTTTGCCGGTTTACGGAGGCGGTGGCGAGCAGGTGTGCCGGTGTGCTGGATACGTTTTGCTCTCTGGGCAAAACGTTTTGGAGATACTTTCTGGATATATCTTCTATGTTATCTGTTTTTGTTACGTACTTTGAAGGGAAGAGCAGGCTCAATCTCTCTTGAAAGAGATTATCGTCACAATATATATATATATATATATATATATATATATATATATATATATATATATATATATATATATATATATATATATATATATATATATATATATATATATATATATATTATTAAATATGACCGAAAAAGTAAGATTAATAATTCTTACACGAATTTTCTCAATCTTTCGTACATTTCTTTTCACTGTTGGAGGTAATTCAAAAATCAATTCTCCAAAAATCATTTTTATTTCTAGTCTGACGCGACACGAGCGCGTTTCGTAAAACTTATTACATTTTCAAAGACTTTAGTTTACAAATACACAACTGAATAGAACTTAAACATCTCCGATTTTGTTTATATCTACATTTGAGTGAGGTGGATGGGGTGAGGTGGCATTAATAGGGTATTAATTTCATCAACACAAGACAGAACAAGAGTATTAATAAGGTATTAATTTCATCAACACAAGACAGAACACGAAACAATGGATATTGAATAGAAGTGTTTGTAGAAAGCCTATTGGTCCATAGTTCTTGATGCTTCTATATTGGAGCGGAGTCTTGAGGTGGGTAGAATATAGTTGTGCAATAATTGGCTGTTGATTGCTGGTGTTGACTTCTTGATGTGTAGCGCCTCGCAAACGTCAAGCCGCATGCTATCGCTGTATCTATCGATGATTTCTGTGTTGTTTACTAGGATTTCTCTGGCGATGGTCTGGTTGTGGGAAGAGTTTATATGTTCCTTAATGGAGCCCTGTTGCTTATGCATCGTTAAACGCCTAGAAAGAGATGTTGCTGTCTTGCCTATATACTGGGTTTTTTGGAGCTTACAGTCCCCAAGTGGGCATTTGAAGGCATAGACGACGTTAGTCTCTTTTAAAGCGTTCTGTTTTGTGTCTGGAGAGTTTCTCATGAGTAGGCTGGCCGTTTTTCTGGTTTTATAGTAAATCGTCAGTTGTATCCTCTGATTTTTGTCTGTAGGGATAACGTTTCTATTAACAATATCTTTCAGGATCCTTTCCTCCGTTTTATGAGCTGTGGAAAAGAAGTTCCTGTAAAATAGTCTAATAGGGGGTATAGGTGTTGTGTTAGTTGTCTCTTCAGAGGTTGCATGGCTTTTCACTTTCCTTCTTATGATGTCTTCGACGAAACCATTGGAGAAGCCGTTATTGACTAGGACCTGCCTTACCCTACAGAGTTCTTCGTCGACTTGCTTCCATTCTGAGCTGTGGCTGAGAGCACGGTCGACATATGCGTTAACAACACTCCTCTTGTACCTGTCTGGGCAGTCGCTGTTGGCATTTAGGCACATTCCTATGTTTGTTTCCTTAGTGTAGACTGCAGTGTGGAAACCTCCGCCCTTTTCCATGACTGTTACATCTAGAAAGGGCAGCTTCCCATCCTTTTCCATCTCGTAAGTGAAACGCAGCACGGAACTCTGCTCAAACGCCTCCTTCAGCTCCTGCAGATGTCTGACATCAGGTACCTGTGTAAAAATGTCGTCAACATACCTGCAGTATATGGCCCGTTTCAAGTTCATGTCGACTAAGACTTTTTGCTCGATGGTACCCATGTAGAAGTTTGCAAACAGGACACCTAGGGGACAACCCATGGCGACCCCATCTACTTGCTTATACATGTGCCCATCCGGGCTCAAGAAGGGTGCCTCTTTAGTACAAGCTTGGAGTAGTTTCCTCAGAATATTTTCTGGTATGTCAAGAGGAGTACAGGCTGGATCACGATACACTCTGTCGGCTATCATTCCGATTGTCTCGTCCACAGGTACGTTGGTAAACAGCGATTCTACGTCCAACGAGGCTCTTATCCCTGTGGTCCGTGTGCCCCGCAGTAAGTCAACAAATTCCTTTTAGACTTCAGGCTGAAGGCGCAAGGAACATAAGGAGTCAGCAGGCCGTTGAGTCGCTTCGCCAGTCTGTACGTGGGTGTGGGTATCTGGCTAATGATTGAAACAAGGATTATCAAGAAACTAACAACATTATATGGAGGACCTATGGCAATTCCACGACCAAGAGATGGCTTCCTGAACCTTGCAGGAATTAACCTCACTGAGGACCAAGTCACTCTCCTAAATCTGGGCATAAACTGTCATGTTATGTCCAGACCGAGTGAGATGGCCCGGAAAGTAGAGTTGGAAATTCTGTTGGACGACATATTCGACCTAGAGACACAAAAGAAGGTCACTACCAAAGATACCTTACAAGCAGAACTTATTGCAGAAGGAGGAAAGAATCGAGGCAACTACAGAAGCACCATACTGTCCCCCGAGCTTAAAGCGGCAGCTAAAAGCCTTCGTGAGAACAAGGAGATAGTTGTCAGGAGAGGTGACAAGTCGCCAATATATGTCATTCTTAAAAAAGACGAATATCTGGCGAAAATGAACATCATACTCTCTGACCAAACTATGTTCCAAAGGGTAACGAAGGACACTACAGCCGAATTAAAAGCAAAGGTCAACAAACTGATCGAAACTGTGAACGCCAAGAAATCCGGACTCCACCTGCCAAAGATCATTGGGGAATATAAACCTGGATATGCGTATGGAAATGTCAAGACGCACAAGCCTGGAAACCCACTTCGGCCAATCATTAGCCAGATACCCACACCCACGTACAGACTGGCGAAGCGACTCAACGGCCTGCTGACTCCTTATGTTCCTTGCGCCTTCAGCCTGAAGTCTCCAAAGGAATTTGTTGACTTACTGCGTGGCACACGGGCCACAGGGATAAGAGCCTCGTTGGACGTAGAATCGCTGTTTACCAACGTACCTGTGGACGAGACAATCGGAATGATAGCCGACAGAGTGTATCGTGATCCAGCCTGTACTCCTCTTGACATACCAGAAAATATTCTGAGGAAACTACTCCAAGCTTGTACTAAAGAGGCACCCTTCTTGAGCCCGGATGGGCACATGTATAAGCAAGTAGATGGGGTCGCCATGGGTTCTCCCCTAGGTGTCCTGTTTGCAAACTTCTACATGGGTACCATCGAGCAAAAAGTCTTAGTCGACATGAACTTGAAACCGGCCATATACTGCAGGTATGTTGACGACATTTTTACACAGGTACCTGATGTCAGACATCTGCAGGAGTTGAAGGAGGCATTTGAGCAGAGTTCCGTGCTGCGTTTCACTTACGAGATGGAAAAGGATGGGAAGCTGCCCTTTCTAGATGTAACAGTCATGGAAAAGGGCGGAGGTTTCCACACTGCAGTCTACACTAAGGAAACAAACATAGGAATGTGCCTAAATGCCAACAGCGACTGCCCAGACAGGTACAAGAGGAGTGTTGTTAACGCATATGTCGACCGTGCTCTCAGCCACAGCTCAGAATGGAAGCAAGTCGACGAAGAACTCTGTAGGGTAAGGCAGGTCCTAGTCAATAACGGCTTCTCCAATGGTTTCGTCGAAGACATCATAAGAAGGAAAGTGAAAAGCCATGCAACCTCTGAAGAGACAACTAACACAACACCTATACCCCCTATTAGACTATTTTACAGGAACTTCTTTTCCACAGCTCATAAAACGGAGGAAAGGGTCCTGAAAGATATTGTTAATAGAAACGTTATCCCTACAGACAAAAATTAGAGGATACAACTGACGATTTACTATAAAACCAGAAAAACGGCCAGCCTACTCATGAGAAACTCTCCAGACACAAAACAGAACGCTTTAAAAGAGACTAACGTCGTCTATGCCTTCAAATGCCCACTTGGGGACTGTAAGCTCCAAAAAACCCAGTATATAGGCAAGACAACAACATCTCTTTCTAGGTGTTTAACGATGCATAAGCAACAGGGCTCCATTAAGGAACATATAATCTCTTCCCACAACCAAACCATCGCCAGAGAAATCCTAGTAAACAACACAGAAATCGTCGATAGATACAGCGATAGCAGGCGGCTTGACGTTTGCGAGGCGCTACACATCAAGAAGTCAACACCAGCAATCAACAGCCAATTATTGCACAACTATATTCTACCCACCTCAAGACTCCGCTCCAATATAGAAGCATCAAGAAATATGGACCAATAGGCTTTCTACAAACACTTCTATTCAATATCCATTGTTTCGTGTTCTGTCTTGTGTTGATGAAATTAATACCCTATTAATACTCTTGTTCTGTCTTGTGTTGATGAAATTAATACCCTATTAATACCACATTTTGTTCTGTCTTGTGTTAATGCCACATCACCCCTTCCACCTCACTCAAATGTAGATATAAAATCGGAGATACGTAAGTTCTATTCAGTTGTGTATTTGTGAACTAAAGTCTTTGAAAATGTAATAAGTTTTACGAAACGCGCCCGTGTCGCGTCAGACTAGAAATAAAAATGAATTTTGGAGAATTGAATTTTGATTTACCTCCAACAGTGAAGCGTAATGTACGAAAGATTGAGAAAATTCGTGTTAGAATTATTAATCTTACTTTTTCGGTCATATTTAATAATATATATATATATATATATATATATATATATATATATATATATATATATATATATATATATATATATATATATATATATATATATATATATATATATATATATATATATATATATATATATATATATATATATATATATATATATATATATATATATAGTGTTATGATCTCAGCCTACAGGAGAAACGAGTCTCCCTCCTTGAGAGTTATTCGGCAAGCCTGACCTGATTAGAAGGTCTAGCAAGTATTGAGGTGATAACGCATATGTAAAATAGTTGGTTGGATATGTGTAACAGTTTAAGATTATGGGCAGTAAGTAAGGAAATAGATAAATGACTGGCTAGGAGATGTGGACATTTTGCTGGAGGCGTGAGGCTCGCTTCCGGAGGACCTTGACCTCACTTGAGTGCCAGACATCGCAGGGGGAAGCCGCGCTCCGTTGAGCTCCCGCCAGAAGGGAACCCCTAGTGATATATCTCGAAGAGAAGAGAAGTGTGCGGACGTACCAGCTGTGGAATCGAGCTGGGAACGTTGTGGTCTCAAGTCCTGGTCGACGAGCAGATATTAAATCGCCCAGAAGCATTATTGTGGGCCGTGGGAGCGCCCTGACCAGACGCCGTCAGAGGGAAAGCGCCCTCGACCAATTAATCTGTGGTTTGTCTTTGGGGAAGAAGTTGATGAGAACTTCGAAGCCAGCAGATGATGTAGCTGATGAGACTCCAAGGTAGTGGAGCAGAGGACCTCGAGCTGTGAGGAGAAGCAGCAGAGAAGAGGAGTGTCACGTGCTTCTGTAGAGGTGGTGTAGCAGCCAAGAGAGCTGTGGAAGAACATAACAGAAGGGTGAAGCACCGTAGTTGCACAAGGAAACTTCATGATAGCACCCTGGAGGAGCTGCAGAGGATCCTGGTAGTGAAGCCCGGAAGAACCTAAGGATATTAGGATTGTGAACTTCCAGAGGTGGAAGGGGAAGTTCTGGTGGATTACTTATAGGGAGTTGATAGTGTTTGGTTGTCATTAGCGTGCAAGACGCAGTGAGAGGTGAGTGACTGTTTGCATTCTTATGTCAAGGAGTGTTTTATACTGAAGTTTAGAGTTACAGTCGTAGGCTGGATTACCTACGGATGTATGCGTTCCAGGACTGACAGTGATTGATGGATCATTGTTGTGTATCAATGAACATTTATACTGATATATGTGATTGCATTCAAATGCTGATTTTCTATATATATATTATCTTGCTGATGGTGCAACAGTGTATGTAGGCTTGATCGACTTGAGGAGGTTAATAGTATCAAGTGGCGAACCAGGAGATAGGATACCACTTGATAAGCTGATAATAGAGTTCTGATGGTGTTGGAGTGCAACCTGATTGTGATATTATAGAGTATAGGATTCATTATTATTATATGTGTGTATGTATCGTGTATGTGCTTTGTCCAGTAAATGTGTCACAATTTGCTGGTGTTTGCCCTTGTCCTAGTGAGGCTTCCCAGGAGGTAGTAAAGAAGGAGAGAGAAAGAACCAAGAACCACTGCTGTGGACAGGGTAGGAGGTAATACTAGTAAGTCATAGGGGATTGAGGAGATCATATCTTATCTAAGGAGAGAGTGGGGAGTCACAGCGGCTCGAGTGGGTGTGTGCACGTGACAACGAGGCTAAGTGTTGGAGCCGCATCCCCTAAACGTGTGACGTTGAGCCCCTCTCCAAGAGCCAGAAGCGCCAAGGGTGATCTCCTAGTATAAGCACTCTACCGAGTTGTGGGTTGGGTTGTCCGTAGAGAAGGATCAACGACGACAACACTAACCAACCCACAGTCTATAAGAAATTGGGGGCCTGTGTCCGGGAGAGTGAACTGACACACCCACACCCTGTCCAAGAGTGGATTTGTACACCCTTGCTGAAATAGATAAACTGTGTGAACGCAGGTGTATATTCTCTCTCTTGGGAAGACTCACAGGACAAAGATGGATAAGGTGCAAGCGTTTGTGGAGTCAGGCAAGCCTGAGGATTTAGAAGGTTGCACGAGGGATCAATTGAAACAAATAGCAGAAAAATGTGGCATCAGGTTGAAAGCATCTAAAGTAGCTGGGATGAAGGATGAGATCCTGAGGCAGTTGAGAGCCAGAAGTGAAGCGGCAGAACAAGGAGCCCAGGAAGGAGCTGAAAGTAGAAAGGAGGATGATGGGCAGGATGAAGTGAGATCCCAGGGATCGAGTAGGAGCAGCAAGAGTAGCCGCAGTAGTAGGAGTAGCCGAAATAGGAGCTTGGAGAGATTCCAGTTAGAGCTCCAGATCCAACAACAGCGTGAGGAGAGACAGTTCCAGCTGGAGAAGATGAAATTAGAACTCCAGATGAAAAATGAAGCCGAGAAGGAAAAAGAGAAAACCAGGCTGGAAGTAGAAAAAGAGAAAACCAGGCTGGAAGTAGAAAAAGAGAAAACCAGAGTGAGAGAACTGGAGTTGGAACAGGAGAAAGAAAAAGAGAAAGCAAGACTAGAGGTGGAGAAAGAAAAAGAGAAAACCAGAGTAAAGGAACTGGAGTTGGAACAAGAAAAAGAAAAAGCCCAGGCCGAAAAAGAAAAAGAGAGAATAAAACAAATGCAGATAGAAGCGAATAGAACCTTGGCTGAGCAAAGGATTGAACATGGGTTGCCAGAGAGCACCACCCAGGTATCACACCCACCAGATGTTAGGGTTAGGGAGAAGGACATTCCCTTGTTTGTTCCCGAAGAGGCAGAGAGCTTTTTCGAGCACTTTGAAAAAGTAGCCAGCATCAAGGAGTGGCCACAGGAGGAATGGGCCCAGCTGGTCCAGTTAAGATTGACCGGTGCAGCCAGGGAGGCATACACCCAATTGTCACTGGAAGAGTGCCAGGATTACGCCACAGTAAAGAGCAGCATATTGCGCTCGTTTCAGTTAACCCCAGAAGCTTATAGGAAGCGCTTCAGAGAGATGATCAAAGTTGGAGCGTGTACGTTTGCTGAGACAGCAAGAGATCTGGAAAGACGATTCCAGAAGTGGATTGAGGCTGCTGGAGTTGGATCTTACGCTGACCTAAAGCAACTGATGGTCATGGAGAAGTTCTTGGAGATGATGCATCCCGAAACAAAGTTCAAGATCCAAGAAGCAGGGATAAAGGAGGTGAAAGATGCCGCAGATAGGGCGGATATGATTACTGAAGCATATAAGAGCTTGAGGGAGAACAGAGTGAGAAGTGAGGCGAGATGCAGCAATAGCAGACCCAGTGGAGTCTGGGGAGGAAGAAATTATGAAAGACCCAGAAGAGTCTGGGGTGAGAAAAATTTTGATAAATGGGCAGATAAAAGTAAGTACCCTAAAACTCAGAAGAGTAGGTCGCGAACTTCGTCTGAAAGTGAAGATGGAGGAGCTAAACAAGAAACTAATCGTTATCCTGGAAATCAAGAGTCCAGTAGAACCCCACAGAGTGCAAGTAGTGTACCTGGCCCGAGGAATTCTCATGTGAGTGGGCAGAGTCAGAGCTACTCTGGTACATATAGAAGAGACTTTACCCAGATGAGATGTTACAATTGTAACGGATTGGGTCACGTGATGCGAGATTGTCGGCAGGGCAAGAGAGTTGTGACCCTGGCCATGTGTGACCCCCGAAGCAAATATATTAATGTGTTCCAAGACAAACCACAGAGAGCGAACTTAGTGAACGAGAGGTATAAGCCGTTCATGAGCAAAGGTTGGATCAGTATAGAAGGCCAGCCTGAGGTAGAAGTTGGTATCTTAAGAGATACCGGAGCTAATCAGAGCTTGATTACGAGAAGCCTGATTGGGAATGATCGACGGTTAGCTGGCAGGAGTAAGATGAAGGTATATGGGTTGTTGTCTGAAAGTGACATGCCCATTTGTACTGTCCAGCTAAGGTCGGAATATGTGTCGGCAGAGGTGATGTTGGGAGTGTGCCCCGACATACCTATTCCAGGAGTCCAAGTGATCCTGGGGAATGACTTGTGCGGGACAAAGGTGTTGACAAGAGTCATAGCGGAGACTGTGCCAGAGGAGAGCCCAGAAGGCCACGGCACGGGTGGGACACCTGAGAGTGTGAACCTGACTGACATCCGAGGAGATGCGTCAGGAGACCGCCAAGCCATTGAGTACCCTGTCTCGGTAGTGACGAAGGCAGAAGTGGCCGACGAGGAAGACACTGGAGAAGGTGAGACAGTGTCGATTCAGCCAGTGGAAGATATCGATGTAGATATATCATGGCGGTTTGATGAAGGTCCAGCCCAGGAAAATGAAGTCTCGGTGAGGTCAAAAGTGAAGATGGCCCAGCCGAAGAAGAATCATGTGAAGAGAGCGGACCTGAGTAGAGCCCAGACTGCTGAAATTAAGAGTCGGAAGGCGAATGCAACTGTGCTGAGTAGGAATGAGGAAGGATGTGGACATACAGAGGACAAGAGTAGAGCGTCAAGTTGTCCACGAGCACAGAGGCATTTGGGTAGTAGAGTTAAGTTGTTTGAGATGTCAGGAGTTGACATGTTTCACAGAAACCGTAGAGTAGAGATAATGAAGAAGAGTAATAGCCGAGAAAATGAAAGGAGAAGAGACAGTATGTGTGGAGAGATGCTTACGAGCACACAAGGAGAGGTAAAGCGACATGTACGGTCGAGTGCTGTTGGATGTAGCACAGCGCTCGGAGAAACTTTTAGGGAACGAAGAAGAGTTGAAGGAGAAGAAATGGAGTTGTATAGAGGTGAAAAGTGTGGGAAGAGGAAGATGATACAAGCATGGAGGAGTAGAAGAAAGCCGAGGACTCGATGGAAGTTAAACAGGATGATGTCTCGGATAAATGAGGAGACGAAAGGGAGGATCGTCGGTGAAGACGAGGGAGTGAAGTATGATGACAGGAGACGAAGGTATAATGGCAGTAGATGGAAGAGTGAAGACGACAGAGGAGGTACAGACAGTAGATGTCTGACTCTGGACGTGAAGAGAAGAAGACGAGGAAACGGAGGGTGCAGGAGACAATAAGTAGAGTGGAACGATGGAGTGCAGGCGTCCAAGGAGGACAGCCTAGCCAAGAGGTGCCAGAGAGGTCAGATCATTTGTGAGAAGAACATGTTCCTGGAGAGTTGTGAGCCAGATGTTGCAAGGTGCAACGAATTAATTGTAGACTCCTAAGAGAGTATATGGGGTGAAGAACGAGACAGTGTAGTGGCGGATGTATTATCCCGAGCTTTGCCACTGGAATAACTCTCAAAAATAAGGGGAGGGGAGTGTTATGATCTCAGCCTACAGGAGAAACGAGTCTCCCTCCTTGAGAGTTATTCGTCAAGCCTGACCTGATTAGAAGGTCTAGCAAGTATTGAGGTGATAACGCATATGTAAAATAGTTGGTTGGATATGTGTAACAGTTTAAGATTATGGGCAGTAAGTAAGGAAATAGATAAATGACTGGCTAGGAGATGTGGACATTTTGCTGGAGGCGTGAGGCTCGCTTCCGGAGGACCTTGACCTCACTTGAGTGCCAGACATCGCAGGGGGAAGCCGCGCTCCATTGAGCTCCCGCCAGAAGGGAACCCCTAGTGATATATCTCGAAGAGAAGAGAAGTGTGCGGACGTACCAGCTGTGGAATCGAGCTGGGAACGTTGTGGTCTCAAGTCCTGGTCGACGAGCAGATATTAAATCGCCCAGAAGCATTATTGTGGGCCGTGGGAGCGCCCTGACCAGACGCCGTCAGAGG
This sequence comes from Procambarus clarkii, assembly GCF_040958095.1. NCBI lineage: Eukaryota > Metazoa > Arthropoda > Malacostraca > Decapoda > Cambaridae > Procambarus > Procambarus clarkii. The sequence goes on along the minus strand of NW_027189555.1, from coordinate 7,020 downwards.
GAAAGCGCCCTCGACCAATTAATCTGTGGTTTGTCTTTGGGGAAGAAGTTGATGAGAACTTCGAAGCCAGCAGATGATGTAGCTGATGAGACTCCAAGGTAGTGGAGCAGAGGACCTCGAGCTGTGAGGAGAAGCAGCAGAGAAGAGGAGTGTCACGTGCTTCTGTAGAGGTGGTGTAGCAGCCAAGAGAGCTGTGGAAGAACATAACAGAAGGGTGAAGCACCGTAGTTGCACAAGGAATCTTCATGATAGCAGCCTGGAGGAGCTGCAGAGGATCCTGGTAGTGAAGCCCGGAAGAACCTAAGGATATTAGGATTGTGAACTTCCAGAGGTGGAAGGGGAAGTTCTGGTGGATTACTTATAGGGAGTTGATAGTGTTTGGTTGTCATTAGCGTGCAAGACGCAGTGAGAGGTGAGTGACTGTTTGCATTCTTATGTCAAGGAGTGTTTTATACTGAAGTTTAGAGTTACAGTCGTAGGCTGGATTACCTACGGATGTATGCGTTCCAGGACTGACAGTGATTGATGGATCATTGTTGTGTATCAATGAACATTTATACTGATATATGTGATTGCATTCAAATGCTGATTTTCTATATATATATTATCTTGCTGATGGTGCAACAGTGTATGTAGGCTTGATCGACTTGAGGAGGTTAATAGTATCAAGTGGCGAACCAGGAGATAGGATACCACTTGATAAGCTGATAATAGAGTTCTGATGGTGTTGGAGTGCAACCTGATTGTGATATTATAGAGTATAGGATTCATTATTATTATATGTGTGTATGTATCGTGTATGTGCTTTGTCCAGTAAATGTGTCACAATTTGCTGGTGTTTGCCCTTGTCCTAGTGAGGCTTCCCAGGAGGTAGTAAAGAAGGAGAGAGAAAGAACCAAGAACCACTGCTGTGGACAGGGTAGGAGGTAATACTAGTAAGTCATAGGGGATTGAGGAGATCATATCTTATCTAAGGAGAGAGTGGGGAGTCACAGCGGCTCGAGTGGGTGTGTGCACGTGACAACGAGGCTAAGTGTTGGAGCCGCATCCCCTAAACGTGTGACGTTGAGCCCCTCTCCAAGAGCCAGAAGCGCCAAGGGTGATCTCCTAGTATAAGCACTCTACCGAGTTGTGGGTTGGGTTGTCCGTAGAGAAGGATCAACGACGACAACACTAACCAACCCACAGTCTATAAGAAATTGGGGGCCTGTGTCCGGGAGAGTGAACTGACACACCCACACCCTGTCCAAGAGTGGATTTGTACACCCTTGCTGAAATAGATAAACTGTGTGAACGCAGGTGTATATTCTCTCTCTTGGGAAGACTCACAGGACAAAGATGGATAAGGTGCAAGCGTTTGTGGAGTCAGGCAAGCCTGAGGATTTAGAAGGTTGCACGAGGGATCAATTGAAACAAATAGCAGAAAAATGTGGCATCAGGTTGAAAGCATCTAAAGTAGCTGGGATGAAGGATGAGATCCTGAGGCAGTTGAGAGCCAGAAGTGAAGCGGCAGAACAAGGAGCCCAGGAAGGAGCTGAAAGTAGAAAGGAGGATGATGGGCAGGATGAAGTGAGATCCCAGGGATCGAGTAGGAGCAGCAAGAGTAGCCGCAGTAGTAGGAGTAGCCGAAATAGGAGCTTGGAGAGATTCCAGTTAGAGCTCCAGATCCAACAACAGCGTGAGGAGAGACAGTTCCAGCTGGAGAAGATGAAATTAGAACTCCAGATGAAAAATGAAGCCGAGAAGGAAAAAGAGAAAACCAGGCTGGAAGTAGAAAAAGAGAAAACCAGGCTGGAAGTAGAAAAAGAGAAAACCAGAGTGAGAGAACTGGAGTTGGAACAGGAGAAAGAAAAAGAGAAAGCAAGACTAGAGGTGGAGAAAGAAAAAGAGAAAACCAGAGTAAAGGAACTGGAGTTGGAACAAGAAAAAGAAAAAGCCCAGGCCGAAAAAGAAAAAGAGAGAATAAAACAAATGCAGATAGAAGCGAATAGAACCTTGGCTGAGCAAAGGATTGAACATGGGTTGCCAGAGAGCACCACCCAGGTATCACACCCACCAGATGTTAGGGTTAGGGAGAAGGACATTCCCTTGTTTGTTCCCGAAGAGGCAGAGAGCTTTTTCGAGCACTTTGAAAAAGTAGCCAGCATCAAGGAGTGGCCACAGGAGGAATGGGCCCAGCTGGTCCAGTTAAGATTGACCGGTGCAGCCAGGGAGGCATACACCCAATTGTCACTGGAAGAGTGCCAGGATTACGCCACAGTAAAGAGCAGCATATTGCGCTCGTTTCAGTTAACCCCAGAAGCTTATAGGAAGCGCTTCAGAGAGATGATCAAAGTTGGAGCGTGTACGTTTGCTGAGACAGCAAGAGATCTGGAAAGACGATTCCAGAAGTGGATTGAGGCTGCTGGAGTTGGATCTTACGCTGACCTAAAGCAACTGATGGTCATGGAGAAGTTCTTGGAGATGATGCATCCCGAAACAAAGTTCAAGATCCAAGAAGCAGGGATAAAGGAGGTGAAAGATGCCGCAGATAGGGCGGATATGATTACTGAAGCATATAAGAGCTTGAGGGAGAACAGAGTGAGAAGTGAGGCGAGATGCAGCAATAGCAGACCCAGTGGAGTCTGGGGAGGAAGAAATTATGAAAGACCCAGAAGAGTCTGGGGTGAGAAAAATTTTGATAAATGGGCAGATAAAAGTAAGTACCCTAAAACTCAGAAGAGTAGGTCGCGAACTTCGTCTGAAAGTGAAGATGGAGGAGCTAAACAAGAAACTAATCGTTATCCTGGAAATCAAGAGTCCAGTAGAACCCCACAGAGTGCAAGTAGTGTACCTGGCCCGAGGAATTCTCATGTGAGTGGGCAGAGTCAGAGCTACTCTGGTACATATAGAAGAGACTTTACCCAGATGAGATGTTACAATTGTAACGGATTGGGTCACGTGATGCGAGATTGTCGGCAGGGCAAGAGAGTTGTGACCCTGGCCATGTGTGACCCCCGAAGCAAATATATTAATGTGTTCCAAGACAAACCACAGAGAGCGAACTTAGTGAACGAGAGGTATAAGCCGTTCATGAGCAAAGGTTGAATCAGTATAGAAGGCCAGCCTGAGGTAGAAGTTGGTATCTTAAGAGATACCGGAGCTAATCAGAGCTTGATTACGAGAAGCCTGATTGGGAATGATCGACGGTTAGCTGGCAGGAGTAAGATGAAGGTATATGGGTTGTTGTCTGAAAGTGACATGCCCATTTGTACTGTCCAGCTAAGGTCGGAATATGTGTCGGCAGAGGTGATGTTGGGAGTGTGCCCCGACATACCTATTCCAGGAGTCCAAGTGATCCTGGGGAATGACTTGTGCGGGACAAAGGTGTTGACAAGAGTCATAGCGGAGACTGTGCCAGAGGAGAGCCCAGAAGGCCACGGCACGGGTGGGACACCTGAGAGTGTGAACCTGACTGACATCCGAGGAGATGCGTCAGGAGACCGCCAAGCCATTGAGTACCCTGTCTCGGTAGTGACGAAGGCAGAAGTGGCCGACGAGGAAGACACTGGAGAAGGTGAGACAGTGTCGATTCAGCCAGTGGAAGATATCGATGTAGATATATCATGGCGGTTTGATGAAGGTCCAGCCCAGGAAAATGAAGTCTCGGTGAGGTCAAAAGTGAAGATGGCCCAGCCGAAGAAGAATCATGTGAAGAGAGCGGACCTGAGTAGAGCCCAGACTGCTGAAATTAAGAGTCGGAAGGCGAATGCAACTGTGCTGAGTAGGAATGAGGAAGGATGTGGACATACAGAGGACAAGAGTAGAGCGTCAAGTTGTCCACGAGCACAGAGGCATTTGGGTAGTAGAGTTAAGTTGTTTGAGATGTCAGGAGTTGACATGTTTCACAGAAACCGTAGAGTAGAGATAATGAAGAAGAGTAATAGCCGAGAAAATGAAAGGAGAAGAGACAGTATGTGTGGAGAGATGCTTACGAGCACACAAGGAGAGGTAAAGCGACATGTACGGTCGAGTGCTGTTGGATGTAGCACAGCGCTCGGAGAAACTTTTAGGGAACGAAGAAGAGTTGAAGGAGAAGAAATGGAGTTGTATAGAGGTGAAAAGTGTGGGAAGAGGAAGATGATACAAGCATGGAGGAGTAGAAGAAAGCCGAGGACTCGATGGAAGTTAAACAGGATGATGTCTCGGATAAATGAGGAGACGAAAGGGAGGATCGTCGGTGAAGACGAGGGAGTGAAGTATGATGACAGGAGACGAAGGTATAATGGCAGTAGATGGAAGAGTGAAGACGACAGAGGAGGTACAGACAGTAGATGTCTGACTCTGGACGTGAAGAGAAGAAGACGAGGAAACGGAGGGTGCAGGAGACAATAAGTAGAGTGGAACGATGGAGTGCAGGCGTCCAAGGAGGACAGCCTAGCCAAGAGGTGCCAGAGAGGTCAGATCATTTGTGAGAAGAACATGTTCCTGGAGAGTTGTGAGCCAGATGTTGCAAGGTGCAACGAATTAATTGTAGACTTCTAAGAGAGTATATGGGGTGAAGAACGAGACAGTGTAGTGGCGGATGTATTATCCCGAGCTTTGCCACTGGAATAACTCTCAAAAATAAGGGGAGGGGAGTGTTATGATCTCAGCCTACAGGAGAAACGAGTCTCCCTCCTTGAGAGTTATTCGTCAAGCCTGACCTGATTAGAAGGTCTAGCAAGTATTGAGGTGATAACGCATATGTAAAATAGTTGGTTGGATATGTGTAACAGTTTAAGATTATGGGCAGTAAGTAAGGAAATAGATAAATGACTGGCTAGGAGATGTGGACATTTTGCTGGAGGCGTGAGGCTCGCTTCCGGAGGACCTTGACCTCACTTGAGTGCCAGACATCGCAGGGGGAAGCCGCGCTCCATTGAGCTCCCGCCAGAAGGGAACCCCTAGTGATATATCTCGAAGAGAAGAGAAGTGTGCGGACGTACCAGCTGTGGAATCGAGCTGGGAACGTTGTGGTCTCAAGTCCTGGTCGACGAGCAGATATTAAATCGCCCAGAAGCATTATTGTGGGCCGTGGGAGCGCCCTGACCAGACGCCGTCAGAGGGAAAGCGCCCTCGACCAATTAATCTGTGGTTTGTCTTTGGGGAAGAAGTTGATGAGAACTTCGAAGCCAGCAGATGATGTAGCTGATGAGACTCCAAGGTAGTGGAGCAGAGGACCTCGAGCTGTGAGGAGAAGCAGCAGAGAAGAGGAGTGTCACGTGCTTCTGTAGAGGTGGTGTAGCAGCCAAGAGAGCTGTGGAAGAACATAACAGAAGGGTGAAGCACCGTAGTTGCACAAGGAAACTTCATGATAGCAGCCTGGAGGAGCTGCAGAGGATCCTGGTAGTGAAGCCCGGAAGAACCTAAGGATATTAGGATTGTGAACTTCCAGAGGTGGAAGGGGAAGTTCTGGTGGATTACTTATAGGGAGTTGATAGTGTTTGGTTGTCATTAGCGTGCAAGACGCAGTGAGAGGTGAGTGACTGTTTGCATTCTTATGTCAAGGAGTGTTTTATACTGAAGTTTAGAGTTACAGTCGTAGGCTGGATTACCTACGGATGTATGCGTTCCAGGACTGACAGTGATTGATGGATCATTGTTGTGTATCAATGAACATTTATACTGATATATGTGATTGCATTCAAATGCTGATTTTCTATATATATATTATCTTGCTGATGGTGCAACAGTGTATGTAGGCTTGATCGACTTGAGGAGGTTAATAGTATCAAGTGGCGAACCAGGAGATAGGATACCACTTGATAAGCTGATAATAGAGTTCTGATGGTGTTGGAGTGCAACCTGATTGTGATATTATAGAGTATAGGATTCATTATTATTATATGTGTGTATGTATCGTGTATGTGCTTTGTCCAGTAAATGTGTCACAATTTGATGGTGTTTGCCCTTGTCCTAGTGAGGCTTCCCAGGAGGTAGTAAAGAAGGAGAGAGAAAGAACCAAGAACCACTGCTGTGGACAGGGTAGGAGGTAATACTAGTAAGTCATAGGGGATTGAGGAGATCATATCTTATCTAAGGAGAAAGTGGGGAGTCACAGCGGCTCGAGTGGGTGTGTGCACGTGACAACGAGGCTAAGTGTTGGAGCCGCATCCCCTAAACGTGTGACGTTGAGCCCCTCTCCAAGAGCCAGAAGCGCCAAGGGTGATCTCCTAGTATAAGCACTCTACCGAGTTGTGGGTTGGGTTGTCCGTAGAGAAGGAGCAACGACGACAACACTAACCAACCCACAGTCTATAAGAATATATATATATATATATATATATATATATATATATATATATATATATATATATATATATATATATATATATATATATATATATATATATATATATATATATATATATATATATATATATGTCGTACCTAGTAGCCAGAACTCACTTCTCAGCCTACTATTCAAGGCCCAATTTGCCTAATAAGCCAAGTTTTCCTGAATTAATATATTTACTATAATTTTTTTCTTATGAAATGATAAAGCAACCCTTTTCTCTATGTATGAGGTCAATTTTTTTTTATTGGAGTTAAAATTAACGTAGATATATGACCGAACCTAACCAACCCTACCTAACCTAACCTAACCTATATTTATAGGTAAGGTTAGGTTAGGTAGCCAAAAAAAGCTAGGTTAGGTTAGGTTAGGTAGGTTAGGTAGACGAAAAAACATTAATTCATGAAAACTTGGCTTATTAGGCAAATCGGGCCTTGAATAGTAGGCTGAGAAGTGCGTTCTGGCTATTAGGTACGACATATATATATATATATATATATATGTCGTACCTAATAGCCAGAACGCACTTCTCAGCCTACTATTTAAGGCCCGATTTGCCTAATAAGCCAAGTTTTCATGAATTAATGTTTTTTCGTCTACCTAACCTACCTAACCTAACCTAACCTAGCTTTTTTTGGCTACCTAACCTAACCTTACCTATAATTATAGGTTAGGTTAGGTTAGGTAGGGTTGGTTAGGTTCGG